>NC_081411.1:276894594-277194594 GCF_030272615.1 Cryptomeria japonica | reverse complement strand
CACCACTCTTTCCAATTATTTTGCAGACTCCACCTTTGAACTCCAGAATGAGTCCTTTGTCATTTAGCTGAGCAACACTCAAAAGGTTGTGCTTAAGGCCTTCCACCTAGTAGACATCATTTGCACTAATTTTTCCATTCATTGAGATGGATCCTTTTCCTTTCACCATGTAAGGTGCATCGTTGCCAAACTTGACAATACCTCCATCATATTCTTCCAGAGATAGAAACTTTCTCTGATCACCAGTCATGTGGTGAGAACACCTGCAATCAATGATCCACTCATTAGAGTTGTCAATGCGAGAGACAAGGGATTTCTGATCAGACACCTCTTCCTTTACAGCTATAAACACTATGTCATCATTCTCTTCATCCTCAGATTCTTCATCGTAACACTTCATCTACTGCAACAAAACAATTTCTCCAACCTCCTCCTTCATACTTTCTAAACCTTCCTGGTTTATCCTTATTGTCATTGTTAGGACAGTTAACAACTTTATGTCCTATCTTATTGCAGGAAAAACATTTTAGAGGAAGCTTACCTTTGTATTTTGCCTTTTGGAAGTCTCTTGGCAAGAAGAGCTTCAAACTCCATCAAAATCTCCTCATCATCCATGTCTCTGCTTGGCTTAGATTCATAACTGGTGCTGACTTCTTTTCCTTTCCTAGTTGGTACAGAGGAAATGGATGCTCCAAAGGCTGACTCTATCTTTTGAACACTACCATCATAGCTATTCAATTCATATGTAGTCAACTTTGCAATGATATACTCTAGAGATACCTTTGTCTTGTCGATAGACCTTAACTCTTGAATAGAAGCAACCCTGATTGCATAGGTTGGTAACAATGATCTCAGAACTTTACTGACAATGGTGGCATCATCAATTGTTCCACCAGTGCTCTTGATATCTCCAACCACAGTCTTGATCCTTATGCCATATTGTTGAATGGTCTCACCTTCAACCATCCTCATGTCTTCAAATTTTTCTCTAAGGCTTTCTTCCTTGGCCTGCTTGACATGCTCATCACTACCATAAATGGTTTCCAGTGTGTCCCATACATCCTTAGGAATGTCCTTATCTTGTACATCAATGAACTCAATATCGGACAGGCTGCTAATAAGGGCTTCCATGACTTGCCCATTTTCTTGAATATCTCTCTTTTGATCATCGGTTAGAGTGCCAGTGAGGATTACATAGGTATTCTCAACATAGCTCCAGTATTGAGCACCCAAACTCTTGATATAAATCTTCATCTATCCTTTCATATTTTGAAATTATCCAGGAGCTATTGAACTTAGGACCTTCCCTCTTCATCATTAAAGTAGGCTCTTTTGCCTCAAGCAGTTAAGCTTATATCACTGAGGACCTGAAGTCCCTCTGATACCAATTGATGAGTAATGATGAACAAATAATACCCTAAGAGGTACTAAGAGGGGGGGTAAATCAGTACAGACAAAAACTTTCTCAACACCTTATCATATTAAAACAATGTTGACCGGTTGTCTTCACCACTGAACTTAACCATGGGTATATCGGTTAAACATAGATACTTCAGACAACATTTGACAGATCTTAAATCTTGATGACTACTTCTTGATATAATCAAGCATGATTTGTATCAACAATACCACAATCATTTAGCACAACATGCATAACTAACTTAATCAAGAACTACTCAATCATCACATGAAAACTCACAACCCATAACACACATATTTTTTCATGTGGAAACCCAAATGGGAAAAACCACGGTGGGGATGAATACCCACAAGCTTGTTTTGAACTCTTTTGAAGTCTACTCTGTTAGGAGCCTAGTCTGGTTAAAGACTTTATAATAAGGTTCTGTTAGGAATTGATCCTGTTAGGGATCACCCAGTTAAGGGATGGCTATAAAACCTGTTAAAGGTTACCTCATTAGAGGATTTAAGGAACTCAATGAACTTGAGTCACCTAGTTAGAGGATTTGCAACAAGCCTATTAAAGCTACCCAGTCAAGGGATTTTCCTTCTGCTGAAATGGTTAGAAGTCAACAGGTAAAGCTTTGATCCGATAACAACACTACTTGCTAAGGCATATCCTTTTCAGCTCCTCTCCTCTGCAATCACACTCTGCAGATTTCACACTCTAGTTTGGCAAGTATCTCACCATGCAGACACAAACACATCATTTGCCAACCTAAACAATAACAAACATCATTGACCTTATAGACAACAATTAGGTCAGTAGCATAAACCCTAAACCCTAAACATTTTAGGTTTACAATTACAAGCTATCTAATCCTGACTGTTAGATCCATTGCATAGAATGAAGCGATCTAAAGTAGATCTCAAGTCATTTTGCATTGTCCAATATTCATCGCATTTGGAAATTAGTAACCCATCACGTGCTCTTTAGACACAACTCAGAACATCGCGCATTCTCGAGGTAGACATTCAATGCATTCGATCTTCATGGGCAAGATCCTCAAAGAAATCCTTCACATGCACATAACTGACATGGCACCACGATCTCATCCTTATCTCTTAACTAACTCATCATAGAATGTCATTGGTTGCACCACATAAGACAAACCAAAAACCCTAGAGCTGAACAGAGATGACCAATTGGTAGTCACACTTAGTGAACCTCGACACCAATCCACTCCATTCTGGTGAACCATAACCACTTCCAATCTTCATACTAGTTCATATTGGTTCACCTATTGACATCAATGACAACATACATTGTCACTGCTTCGTCATATGCCAGCATAATATCACACAAGACTTCATCATGATAATTCCCAATTTTCAATTTCACCAAACATTTTTCACTTACTCACAACTTATGTTCATTCTGAATCCATGCTATCTGATAAGGCTTAGGGTGTTTCAATCTCTTCAAATTCAACTTATTCACCATCTCTTCTGAAACAAGATTATCTGAACTACCACTATCAATAACAACTTCACAACACTTACCGGATACTTTACATTTGGTCTTGAATAAATTCTTCCTCTGCAAGGGCTCTTCATCTCCTCTGGTATGACACAAAGCTCTCCTCATCATCAATAGTTCTCTATCTTTCAGTTTATTGTCTGATCCAGTGGGGTTTTCTTCCACCACTACTACACTTTTGACATTCTCTATTTTCTTACACTCGAAAGCATGATGTCCTTCTCCTCCACACTTATAGCAAGTTCCTCTAAATGTTCTCTTGTCTTGTCTTCCAAAATTATCATTCTGATAGCCATGTGGTTCTCTCCATTGGTATAAATTTCTATCATCTTTGCGGTATGAATTACCTTCTTTGTTCACTTCCTTGTCCTTGATTTTAGATTTGTACAGGTTCCTCTACCTCTAGTATATCATCTTCCTCCTTGAAATCTTCCTCTGGTAAACCTTCCACCTCTACCTCTTTGCCTATGCTCATGTCTTTTGTTAGGCTTCTCTTCTATCTTCAGGGCATACTGGTAAGCCTCTTCAACACTCTCCAATTTGATCAAACTAATTTCATCTTTGATAAACATCTGCAATCCATTCAAATATCTTAAAACCTGTTCAAATTCATTATCAACATGTCCAGATCTGATCTTCAACTTGTAAAATGCTTTGGTGTATTCTTTCACACTAGATTCCTTTTATCTCAAATTCTGCAACTTCCAGAACAGATTCACTTGATAATCAACTGACATAAATTTTGAATTCAACTTAGCAATCATTCGATCCCAAGTCTTAATCTTCTCTTTACCTCTTCTCTATCTATCAACTTGCAAATTTTCCAACCAAAGAGATGCATGACCTTTCAACTAGGTATAGGCATATTTCACCTTCCTTTCTTCTGTAGTGTTTTCCAGATCAAAATACTTCTCAATCTCCAAGATCCAATCCATAAATTTATCTGAATCCAACTTCCCATCATATTCTGGTGGGGTAAAATGATGTTTAGTATTTTCCCTATTCAAAACCCTCAAAAACCTTTCCTCATTCAGATCAACCATTGATGGTTTTACTTGTTCTATCAGGGTTTCTTCTCCTTCATCTCCACTTACATCTTCAATGTGTTAGCCTTTTCTCTGGTCTTTCTCCATGGCTTCCAATCGGGTTGCTATACCTCATAACATTTCCATCGCGGTAGGGTCTACATTTCCATGCACTCCACCATTCCTAGCTCCTCTTCACACCATCATTTACGCTAGTCCTTTATAGCTGCAGATTGGATCCATAGTCCACCACCCTACAACAAAAATTTTAGGATACACAACCTCTAGAATGAAAACTTACTCTGATACCACTTGAAGTAGTCACCGGTGAGGAGGGACCTCAAAGATATCAATTTGGACTGGTCAGAAAGAGTAAACACAACGGAAATACAAAGATATGATGGAGGCCGTGCATAACATATTTTTTTATTTAATGAAAATTGATTACAACAAACCAGGAACAACATGATTATAGCATAACTGGCTCACAGACCTACTAGAACATGCTCAAAGTACATAGTAGGTCATAATGGGACCTTTAATCTTAAGAATCTATCTTTTATTCTCAATCTAGTTACTTTAATCTTCCATTGATGCATTCTGATGAGCAATTACAATTATAGATATGATCCAAGGGATACAGTCGGCCCAAAAAGGGATCAAAACCCAAAGAACAAGACCTAACATGTAAAATCAACAAGGTTGGCCTTTGCCAAGAGATTCCTTCATAAAATCCAAAGGATGAAGTGTAGATTGCAGGAAAAGGTTGGCCACATGCTAAGGAACATTGGAATCAATGTCGAAGGCTCCACAAGATTTGGAAGGGGTTCTGGTAGATCACCAAACTAGGTCCAGGCAACTGGTAATAAGAAACTATCAACCGATAACAGGAAACTATCAAGGAAACCAATAGCGATAACTTGCTGGAAAATGATCCAAATGCGATGTGGTCTTGAAATAAGAAAGATTATCAAGTCTTCAAGTAGATTCCAACTCTATAGGATCCAGTGAGCCAAAATTGAGACACACAGAAAGAAGAGCTGAAACTGCAAACAGAAAGCAAAATGGAAAGAAAATGTTTTTTGGTTGATGCAAGATTGCTATGAATTGGGGATGCTCCTGCATCATGTTGTTACACATTTCATCTTGCATATTATGTGATTTATTTTGAGCCAACATGGAAATTTATTTAATTTATTGATGCAGATCTATAAGACCGATTCACTTGAGCATTTTGATATATGTTGTGATGACCTGTGAGTGTGTGAAGATTGTATGAGTGATTGTCCAAATTTTTGTATTTGTGTGATTGAAGGATTTTGTGCTCTGGTATATGACAGCAATAGAATAGAGTAGAGAGACAGAACAGAGGAAGAAGACCTTTTGTGCTTAACTGAAACTATTTTTTGGCATTTGTAGATTGATGCTATTCAGTTCAGTCATTCTTATTATCATTTGTAATCACTTGTAAGGCAATGAGTGTTCCTCTGGGTTGTAGCCCTCTTTTGTAATTGAGCAGTGAACTCTAGGCAGTGTGTTTGAATGCATGTGTGTTCCCCTCTTGTATTATTATTATACTCCTAATCACAATATTATAATATTGTGGGTTCCAATTCCACCGTGGTTTTTCTTTTTCTGAGTTTCCACGTTAAAATTCCAGTTTTATGGTTTTGTGCTTGTTTGCATTCAGTTTCTGCACTTTACTTTTACTCATTTGTATCTAGTGGTTAAAGAAACAGTTTACAAAATTTGTTAATTGCATAACACTAATTCACCCCCCCTCTCAGTGTTCATTTATTCCAACTGTTGGTATCTGTAGTGTCAAAAATTGCATACCTCCTTGTAATTTGACCTACATCTTTTGTAACCACTTTGGTTTCCATTCCCCTAGCACCTAAGTAGGTTCACTTCTACCCTTGCATTAGCCTTTTCCCTCTCAATATGATCAAGATACCTTTTAGCAACTATTATTTATCTTATGTTCCTTTTTACCTACATATTTCTCTTGCCACTTATCAATTTTGAGCGTGGTTTGTCTAGACACTAGCACGTCGCATGGATGTCCACGCATTGTGCATTTGTCCCACGACATCTTAGCATTTGAATATTGATCCTGAGAGTGCCTTTCCACTTGTCACTTGTGCATGTTGGTGGAAATGGATCCAAAGCTTTCAAACGTCTCACTAACCCTCTTTTCCCTCCTCTTTTCTCATTTTAAATCCATCTTTTCTCTTCTTTCAATCTCTCTAGTTCCTCCATACAATCTCTCTTATTCTTTGGGCTCTCACAACTTTCTCCGCCTATCTCTCACTTGCTACAACAGTCTCTATTTTGCTACAACACTCTCAAGCTCTCACAATAATATCTTGCAACTTTCTTGGCTTTCTCAAGCCTCGTTGGTAATATCTTTCCATCATTCTATTTATCCTATCTTTGAGCATCTGGGGATTTATTACATCCCTTATCCATCAAATCATTTATCGTTTATCATTTATCTCATCTTGCATTTAGTTTATTTATCTATCTATCTATATGGTTGTCTATGGAGGTAGAAACACCAAAACAGTGATTTGACTAAGGCAAGTCCCCAATCAGGCCCAAACATTTTTCCCTTCTCACTTGTGTGTAGATCAAATTAGAGAAGATTTATCTGGTTGGAGGCTTCATAGCATGGACCTATTGTTTGTCTATTCTCTTCCCTTTTCTCCTTCCATTTTATCTTGGTTATTTTGTATATCACATTTACTAGCTTAGCTTTATTATTTTATGTGTTTTATTGCATTATAATTGCACTTGGAAATTTTTGTATGAACTTTGTACCTCATCCATATAGGACAACAGCATAGCGTGCTAGTGTCCCAGGCCTGCGCACTCATCCTTTGGATAGAGGCTTGACAAAGTCGTCTGAGAGTCTTGAATTGCGATTAATTGTTTAACTCTACTACTTTTATCCCTTGGCTCACCTTAGCGCCAGTTCGAGTGAGGTAGCAGCAGATTGATTTGTCCTCTGAGATTCATCATCTTGGAGGTGAAAAATCCCCTCCTCTACATTTTGGTGAACTTGAGATGAACAGTTTTTCTGTAATATTTTTAGAGCATTCTTTATCATTCCTTTCATCACTCAATGTCCCCCTTAAAAAAAAGGACAATTATAAATCTTTCCCCTTCTTCCAAAAAAAAAATTTGGGGCACTGCCTTGAACCCCATTTAATGGTTCATTGGCCTTCGACCGACAAATTTATGCATTCTCTCTTCAATTTAAGTTTATTAATTTCAAAATGCATATGTTATCTTCTTTTATTAACTCAGTTTCTAACTTTATTCAAAGTGCTAATGATGTTCCTTTTTATGCTTGTGATGGTGACTTAGCTCTACCTATGTCACTCTATTCCTTTGATCCCTCTCATAATATATCTTCTGTTTCAGAGGATATTTTGTTACAAGAGGATGAAATCATTGATGCCTTTCTTAATTTTACTCTTACCATCTGTTCATTCTAGTGCACTCTCTTCTAGAGATGTTGCATTAGTGAATGATGAGTCTCAAGTCATATATGATTTTCCAAAGGTCGATGTTGAGAAAATTCCTTCATCTAAATTTTCTACATATCATGATGAGTATGTGAATACCATTTATGTCTCTCCTTCCCCTAAAAGGCCTAAGAGACCAATCATTCATGTGACTGTAGCTAGTCCTTCTCCAAAGAAGGTAAAATCTATTCATGGTGTTCCTTTTGAAAATGACTCACTAGATATTTTTACAAGATATACATAGTCTAAGGCCCCTTCTCACATAATGGTAGCCCACACTTATAACACTTGAAAAAATAAGCATCATCTTGATCATCCATACCTTCTTTACCCCCTTCTCAACCAGATCTTCCTCAAGCACCTAAGCCTTTAGTTAAGCAATCTAGTGAGTATGATCTTATTGAGAAACTTCGTGTTAGTCCCAATAAGATCTCACTTTGGTATTTACTTAAAACTGCTCCAGTTTATCAAGGTATGTTAGAGGGAGCTCTTCAAAATATCTCATTGCCTTCTTTTTCTATGCCTTCAGATGTAAATGTGTTTATGAGTTATATTTGTGTGGACTCACCAAATATTACATTATATCTACATGAACTCCCACCTCTAGAAGTAAGAAATCAAGGGGATCCATTAATGATAATCGTTTATGTTAATAGTGTTGGCATTAGACATAATCTCATTGATACTATTTCAACACTCAATGTTTGTAGTCTAGACCTATTGCCCAAAATCAAGGTGGATCCTAGGTCTCTTGTTGCATCTTATATGTTCATCAATGGTTTTGATAATACTGGTAAAACCACTTTGGGCACTATTATTTTGCCTATAAAGATTGGACCAGTTACTATTCCAATCCTAGTGCATGTTGTGCTAGGACCTTTATCGTATAATCTTCTCTTGGGTAGACCTTGGATTCATGCTTTAGGAGTGGTCAGTTCTACCCTTCATGGTTCTATTAAGTTTGTTGCTAACAATTAGGTAGTTACAATCAAGGCTGATCTTGAAGCTATGTATTTACATCAAATTGCGGCAATCGGTCATGCCTCGATTACACCTACCTCTCAAAATTATATTCCATCTTTATCTTATAAAATGCTGACAACTATTCCCATGGATTCTCCCAAAGAGGAAACCCATGAGAAGGTTGTCCCTAAAGAAGATCCTCGTAAAGTAGAAAGTCTTAAGTCTACTCCTTCTCAATCAAATGCATTTCTTGGTGATGATTGGGGCTCCTTAGACTTTACAAGCTCCTTCGTTGGAGAAAATAAAGTTAACCCTATACACCTTAACTTTCCAAAAGTATCATTCACACCTGCTATTAAAGATGATTAGTCTTCTATATCTCAGGATCATGTGAACAGCATTAGCTATACCATTAAAGGTGATCCTCCCCCTTTGAAGGAGTTGCAATCACGTTATGGTTCAAGGTTCAATATCACTTCCAAGTATGGATACAAAGGATATGGTCTTGAGTGCATGGTTCAAGGAGTTAAGGTCCCTTTGGAATCAAATTCACACTCTTTTACAGTTGGTTTAGGTTACAAAGCTTCTCCTTTGTCTTCATCCCCTTCATTCCCTAATGTTCCTATGTCTCCTTGTGAGCAGTCAAACTCTTCTCCCCAATAGAAAGGGTTGCTTCATGCTCCTCATCCTTTATCTAATCAATAGCTTATTTTGTTGTGGATTCTTAAAGCCCGCTTGATTTCTCCTACACATAATAAGTTTCCTAAGAATCATTATTTTTTTGCATACCATCAAGTGCCTTGCCATTCCACTAGTGAATGTAAGGCCTTTAATGACAAGATTCTACAACTTCATCAATCAGGTGTCATCGATCTTTTGTGTATTGATATGCCTTCTTGTTCTTCTTTGCATATAAAGTGACATTGAGGTGTATCTCTATCTCGCTCTCTATCATATTTCAACCTGCTTTGCATTATTATCTCTCACTTATTGTGGTGACTATCCAATTATCACTTTTTCATGTTTGCCTAGATGGGGGCCAAACCATTTGATTCATCTCTTTTGTTTGCCTTGATAGGGGCTAATCTACTACTTACCAAATCTATCCCTAATGGCCCAATTGCATGGCTATCAAGCATATCGCTACCCTTGCCAGAAAATCTATCTATCTCATTGCTCTATCGTATGGCTATCTGGCATAATGCACTTTGCTATCCATACTAGTGTAACTCATACAACCGATGACTGCTTATCTTGTATTTTTTCGTAACAAGGGGCTTTCCTCTAAAACGAGGTTTGTTTCTCTTACGTTGTCTTATCTATCTTTTATCTCTATCCTTTATCTTATCATCCAACATGTTAGTATACAACTAGCATGTTTGATATATAGCGAGTAGATCTATTCCAAATCTCATCTTTATCTCATTGGGGGAAACCTCATCTGATCAATGAAAATTTTCCTCCCTATCATGACTATCTTATTTATCTTATCCTTTGGTAGTGGCCTTCCTTCAGAGTGAGGTTGGTGCTACTTATCTTTGATCATCTGGTATAACATAACTTTCTAGATCTATCTTTTTTTATCATCATCATGACTGCTAGTGATTCATCAAGCTATTGTCTAGGTCATGTACTATCCCTTTGATATTGATTGCTTCTCTAACTTCTGGGTGCATTCTTCCTTGAAGTGATCAAGGCTTACTTTCTTCTCTTTGTTTTAGAATTCCTCTATTTGTTGTTTCCTGCTATTTTGGGGATGATGCATGGTATTGAGACAACCTTTTACATTGAGGTCTATTTCACTTTGCTAACTCAAAATCATAGTTTCTTTGTTCTGTGCTTTCATGTTCTAACTGTTGGCAGTGGACCGGCATCCCTCGCGGGGATTCATGACATGGTTTAATAGCCTCTTGTGGATTCTATAAGTCTAGTGGTTGTATCGGGCATTGACAGGTCAATCTTTTGGTGCAACAACAACCCTAGCTTGTAACAAGTGGTATCAGAGCTTGGTCATAGGTTTGAATCACGCAAACCGTGGCGAGAAACACTGGGAGGGGGATTGTTGGCAGTGGGCCAGCATCCCTCATGGGGATTCGTGACATGGTTTAATAGCCTCCTGTGGATTCTATAAGTCTAGTGGTTGTATCGGGCATTGATAGATTGATCTTTTGGTGCAACGAAAACCCCAGCTTGTAACACTAACCCTGTTGTCTTGGGACTTTCTTATTCTCTAACCCTGTTCTCTTGTGCAGGTTTTTCTATCTAATGCATTTGTTTTGTAGGTCTTTTTCTTAGGGCATTGCTTCCTTGGCTTGGAGATATATCTTCTTACTCTACGATATCCTTTGGGTATCATGATTTTATTTCTTATTTAGTATATTTCCTTTAGCATGCATAATCATGTTCATTCATAAGCCCGCTAAAGTGGGGGCAAAATGTAGTGTCAAAAATTGCATGCCTCTTTGTAATTTGACCTACATTTTTGTAACCACTTTGGTGTCCATTCCCCTAGAACTTGAGTAGATTCACTTCAGCCCTTGCATCAGTCTTTTCCCTCTCAGGCTGCTCAAGACACCTTTCAACAACTATCCTTTATCTTTTGTTCCTTGTTACCCACATGTTTCTCTTGCCACTTATCAATTTTGAATGTGATTTTTCTAGACACTAGTGCACCACATGTTGTGCATTCATCCCACAACATCTTAACATTGAAATGTTGGTCCTGAGCATGTCTTTCCACTTGTCACTTGCTCATGTTGGTGGATATGGATTCAAACCTTTTAAACGGCTCGCCAACCCTCTTTTCCCTCCACTTCTCTCATTTTAAATCCATCTTTTCTCTTCTTTCAATCTCTCTAGTTCCTCCATACAATCTCTTATTCTTTGGGCTCTCACAACTTTCTCCGGCTATCTCTCGCTTGCTATAGAAATCTCTATTTTTCTACAACACTCTCAATCTCTCACAATTATCTCTTGCAACTCTCTTGGCTTTCTCAAGCCTTGTTGGTAATATATTTCCATCATTCTATTTATCCTATCTTTGAGAATCTTGGGATTAATCACATCCCTTATCCATCAAATCATTTATTATTTATCTCATCTTATATTTAGTTTATTTATCTATATATTTGGTTGTCTGTGGAGGTGGAAACACCAAAACAGGGATTTGACTGAGGCAAGTCCCCAAGTAACCCCAAACATTTTTCCTTTCTGGCTTGTGTTTAGGTTGCATTAGAGAAGATTTATCTAGTTGGAGGCTTCATAGCATGGACCTATTATTTGTCTATTCTCTTCCCTTTTCTCCTTCCATTTTATCTTGGTTATTCAATATATCACATTTACTAGCTTAGCTTCATTATTTTCTGTGTTTTATTGCATTATAATCGCACTTGGAACTTTCTTTCTGAATTCTGTACCTCATCCATATAGGATAACAACACATCACGCTGGTGTCCCAGACCCGTGCGCTCGTCCTTTGGATAGAGGCTTGACAGAGCCGTCCAAGAGCCTCGAATTGTGATTAACTGTTTAACTTTGTTAGTTTTATCCCCTAGCTCACCTTAGCGCCAGTTCGAGTGAGGTAGCAACGGATTGATTTGTCCTGTGAGATTCATCATCTTGGAGGTGACAAATACCCTCCTCTATAGTATCAAAGCCTAGTTCCTTCGAGGAAGCCTAATAGCTTGAGGAAGATCCATGAGATTGAATCAATGGACTCTAGTTTGCAGAGACAACTTATTTTAGCAGTTGAAGACCTAGATGTAGCAGGGAAAGAAGAAAGTAATATAAGAAGAAATTTGAGTGATGCAAAAAATTTCATTGAATTATTGAAGCATCAAGTGAACACATCTAAAGAGAAGAGAAAGGAGTTGATGGACAAACTTAAGGAGAAAGAAGAGAAATGCATTGATAATCAAGACAAGGCAGATGAATGTGAAAACCTTTATAGAGATAATGTAGTCTTGAAGAATGAAATGCAATCCATTATGATGAAGATGAAAAAGGAGATTGAAGGCAGAAAGAAGATTGAAGAAAGTCTAACTCGGTCATCGAAGGATAGATGTGATGAATGTTGCAGATTGAATCATGAAAATGACCTACTGAAGCTTGAATTGACACAGTCTCAAAATAGTGAGCAAGAGCTTGAAAGACAGATCATAATTCTACGAGATGAACTTACCACTACTAATGAGTACAAAGAAAAATTCAATCCTATCTCGGCTAAGATAGATGAGATGCTAAAAAGTCAGAAGAACAAAGGTGTTATGGGAGGACTTGGATTTGAGAAACGAGAAAGCTCTAGATCTAGTCAAAGCAATCATCAGAGGAAGAAGAAACCTTTAGTAAGACAACCTAATACTTGTAAATTCAATGGTAAATGTTTTGTTTTCAATAAATTTGGTCGTATGGTAAGTCAATGCAAAAATAGAGCTAATCAAAATACTACATCATTCTACAGACAATGTTTCAATTGCAATAAATATGGTCATAAGTTAGTTGAATGCAGAAGTATGGTAAATAGGAGAAATGTAAGATGCTATGCTTGTGGAAGATTTGGACATATTGCTAATCAATGCAGATCAAAGGGAACAAGGGAATTTTAGGCCTAATCAAGGAAACAATATTACTTGTTATGCTTGCAATGAAACTGATCATATTGCAAAATATTGTAGAGGCAAGAACATGAGCAAGAATTCTCTGACAGATAAGAACAAAGTAGATGAAAAGAGAAAATTAAAGGTTGAAGAGATCAAGGAGCAACACGAGAAGATGTGGGTTAAAAAGGAAGATTCAAATGTAGAGAATGGGTCAACACCTAATTCTGGTGTTGGATCTTCATCCAATAACTAAGGCATTTGGCCTTAAGGGGAAGCTTTTCATGTAGATCCTTAAAACCTCCTTTCACAAATCTGTAACCAAATGCAAAAGGTTGTAGATGATCGCAGATGGTTGTGTAGATGATCCTAAGAGATATATGGAAGATCTGATGCCGATTTGATGCTCTGGTACAATGTTCATGAGTTTCAGAGCATCCGAAAGGACTTTAGGGTTGAGCATTTGTTGTACCTTAAAGTTAGGTATTCAAAGGATAAAAAGACATTTTAACATTCATTTTTCACATTGCATGCGAAGAAAAAGAGAAGAAGAGTCTGGTGAAGAAGATTGACCAGCTAAACCAGAGTTTGTATCGATTTGACAAAGATTTTTTGCATTTGGTTGAAGCCAAAAAGGTATTTTCTAAGTTCGAATCTATTTGTTCATAACCTAGATTTTTATAATGGCATCATCTAGTTCTGGTGTGGAAAATCTATTAATTATTGAGATAAATGATAGGGAAATGCCAAAATTGAAGAAGCATCCATACAAATCAATGGAAGACAATCTCAATAGTGCATTCTCATCTGTTTCGTACGGGGTATTGCATGTTGAAGAAATTAGGACATACATCCACTGTAATATTGAGGAGCTTAGAAATGTTGAAATACTGTCACTTTACACCAAGCACATGATTGGTGGTATGGGTTCAACCTCAAACTAAATTTCTAATCTTTGTAGGATGAGGGTTTCATATAGTTCATGAACTTTTCAGTTTTCAATAAACCCAAATGGGTTAGGTATATTATGAGAAAAGTCTAGGATGAATTCATATGGATAGATAAACCATACAAGATTACCAAGAATGCAATCTAGGTGGTAAAATGCTTGAATGCAACAAGAGAAGTCCCCAATCTGAGAAATGTGAAGAACACAACAGTGATAGAAGTAACCGGTTCTCAACATGACCATAGATTGATGACAATAAGTAATATTATTGAGTATGATGTGAGATTTGCATCCATGGTAATGAGATATAAGGTATATCAATCTAGCAGAGCTAATTCAGTCTTTGATACAACAATTTATGCAACATATCAAACTTTGAAGGAGAACAAGTTGTATGACCTATGTGGAGTACTGCTGAGTGAACTTATGAGCAATTTGAAGAAGATCAAGCAAGATACGAAGCATGTTTTTAAGTTTGGCACTTTGATTGTCTGTTTGGATTTCTATTTTATGAATGAGATTACCGATATAGGCAAAATTGAATGGGAATATAATAAACCGGTGGTGGTACAAATCAAGGAAGCTTTGCAAGGATTAGGAGATGCTCAAGCACAAAAATATATCCTATGGGGTTACTTCAAATCCTTCCAAGGCATGATGTAGAGTAGGGAAAGGATCCTGAAGGAAATTGTAGAAAAGTATGAGGACACCATATGCTTCATGGTGGAAAAAGACCAATGCCTAATGGAATTTGTTGAGTCAAGAACAGTGTGGATCATGCCCATGGGGTATGAATTTGATGCTAATACTCTTGAAATGTATGCTCAACATCTTTTGAGCAAGCCAGTGGATGAGAAGGAAGAGAGATTTGGGACCTATAAGGAGAAAATTTTAAGATCGCATTCTCAATTCACCAATCTTGGAATGCAGAAGAGAGTTAGGAAAGAAGTAGAACAACTCACTGAAGATATGGGCATCACTAAGGAAGCAATCCATAGACCCCATGAGTAGAACATCCTAAAAGAGGAGGACATGGTTGAACCAAACAAGACTAAACCAGTGACTCCTTTGAATCTAAAGAAAACAAAGTCAACACCTTCCTCCAGTGCTCAAAATCTTGTCCCTCCACCTAAGCCTCAAACCAAATCATCTAGTGGAGTAGAGAAGAGGAAGAAAGGGAATCCTAGGAGAGTCTATGTGGTAGCCACTACTGAGGAAGAGATAGAATCTGATGAAGCAGAGGGAAGTGAAGAAGACTGCTACCTCTACCAGGGTATTCAAGAGCCACCATCTAGTGAAGGTCATTCAAGCAAAAAACCTAAAGTTGCAGCTAAACAATCCAGATGACCAAGACTGAGCAAGAAGCCCAAGTCTGAGCTTGATGAAGCTCTGAAGTCTAGGAAGATAGAAGGTACCTACACTATTATGCCCCCATTTCACTTAGTCAAATAGTTGATGAAGTAGTAAAGGAAGGATATTTGAATAATATATATGAATATTTTGAGAATTTTGATGAGAATGATCAAATAACTCTTGAGCAAGCCTTTGTACAGTACATGAATGTATATAGAAAATCACTAATGGAATTATCATCTATAATTCCAAAGGGTTTATATGAAATTTTGGATACCAGAAGGCATACGAATAGTTTAGAAGGTGAGATAATAAAGGAGTATGTAATAGTTAATTTGTGCTCTATGATTTCCCAGAGTGAAGTTGACGGACTCCTTAAGGTTGCAAAGAGCGGATTTAGAAGCAAAACAAGAGTTAACAAGATCATGCTCAGAAATGTAGATAAAGTGGCTAAGGAGATAGAAAAAATTTTGAAACAAGTTTTAAAAGAGAACAGGTATGAAGTAATTCTGGTAAAAGTTGACACCCCTCCGAAAATGCATGTATAGGATGATACCTCCACTCTGGATGTGCAGACAAATGTACAAGATATAGTTGGAGATGATAATGTTGATAATCAGAAGGTTATTGATTCCGGTGAAGCTGATCAGAATCCTTCGGTGATAAATGTTGAATCTAAGAAAGCAGCTGAGGATGTTAGAGATGGAAAGGGAGAGGATGCAGAAAAAGGTGAAGATACAGAGAAGGGTGAAGAGGCAGAGAAGGAGAATGATGAAGATAATATTGAACAAGTTCTAGTAGAAAGAGACACTATAGACAAAGGGAAAAAAATTATCAGTGACACAGATCTCACCAAAGGGCCTATAGATCTTAATTCTCTATCTTCGGTCCAAGCACTCCATCTTGCAACACTTGCACAGGAAAAAGCAAGTGAAGAATTATTGAAGTATACTTCACTCTGAAGACAAAGAACTAATATCCATGGTGACAAATGTGTTGGAGAATATTTTTCCATCATTCAAGAAAGATGCAATCGATACTCCCTTCGGTAAGATGAGAAGCATGTTGAAAGCAGCAGAAGGAAAGGTACTTAGTCAATTTAATTCTATGTGGTTAAGGATAAATTTGAAAATGGTTGAAGGGAATAGGGTTAGTCTGATTTCTGGTTTGAAGACTATTCATGAGGCACTAGATGAAGGCAGTAAGATATACAGGTCATGACTTCTTTTGCCTAAATTCATAGTTGAGATAGATAAGAAGATAAAGGAATGTGAAGGGTAGTTGGCTAGTATTTCTCAATATTATACCCCCCAATCTATAATTCCCACCAAAATACCCTAGAGAAAGACACTAACTTGCAAAAATAGATAATTTTATTTAAAACTTCTACTAGTGCAACCATACAATTAACTACTCATATGCAATAAACATCATTTAACAAATAACATTTAACCATCTTAACATAATCAAAGAGCCAATCATGAACATAAATAAAAGATAAATCCAAATCCTCAACAAGAAGGCATATCACATCCCACTAGAGTCATAAGAACAATCCTCAATAACAAGGAATTCTCCCTCTTGTCGTAGCAACTCAAAGTATAAGAAACACCTCAATGGTAAGGCACAAACCCTCTTACTAGAGCATAATAGAAATCATAAAAGATCAAATTGCATCAAATAAAACTTAAAGAAGCTCAACACAAACCACCCATGCCTCTAGAGAATGTGCAAAATCCAAACTGTCACTCACATAGCTCAAAACTGACTTTTTAAGACATCTAGAGAAGTCTAGAGCTCCGAGAATGCAACTCAGTGCCCATGGAATGCAGTGCAACTCTTTTGGTATGTACTATGCCATTTTTGGTATGTTCCATAGTGTTCTGGGACAATATGGTAGCATTTTGGGTGCATTTGGCAGAGTTTTGGGTGTTTTACTCAATTCCTTAGTTTCAGGACTTCAACTCTCTTGGGATGCATAATGGCATTCCTGGGCCATATGGTGTCAGTCTTGGTAGTTCCTATTGCATTTTGGGGAAAGAGGCCAAAAATAATGCAAACATGACTCATATGGTTAGGACACTTGCCCAGATCTGCAAAGGGGTAAAAAATGACCCTATACGTTGGTGTCATTTTTCATTGTGTTGCCATCAATACCAAGAGGGGAAGATTGTTGGTAAGAGACATTGTACTAGTAGAGTTTTGTGCATGATAAATATTTTTGGGTTGCCATTGATGGCATTCAGACCATAGATCACATCCAGTATATGTAGAAGTGATCTAACAAAAGTTTGGGAAGTTTGATATTCATTTATGCTTAAGTTTAGAAGGTGGAATATAGTATGCTATAGAGTATGGATACATTGTGCAGATATCCATTTTGGTTGCATAGTTTTGGTTGAAGTGAAAGAGGTAGTTAATTGGATGTTAGAGGAAGCTTATTTCACAATCCTAGTATTTGATATTGATTCTCGTGATAGATAGTAGATCCGGTATCCGATAACTTAGGAAGAACAAATTTATTTTGGTGTAACATGTCATGTGAAATATTTGGGATGATTTTAGTGATTGGTTTTGATTTTGAGGTGGTCAAGCCGACATGTGTGAACATTATTATCAATTTTTTTAGGTCCAGATATGGATTTGTAATCAGATTGATCTGACTTGTTACATGTTTCATGTTGCATATTATGCGGTTTTTTTTGAGCTGACATGGAAATTGATTTAATTTTTTGATGCGGATATATAAGACCGATTCATTTGAGCATTTTGATATATGTTGTGATGATATGTGAGTGTGCAAATATTGTATGAGGGATTGTGTGAAGTTTTGTGTGTGTGTGTGATTGAAGTTTTTTTTCCTCTGATATATGACAGAGCAACAAAACAAAGTAGAGAGAGAATAGAGGAAGAAGACCTTTTGCACTTAACCAGGACTACTTTTTGGCATTTGTAGATGCTACTATTTAGTTCAATCATTATTTTTATCATTTGTAATCACTATTAAGGCAGTGAGCCTTCCTCTGAGTTGTAGCCCTCTTTTGTAATTGAGCAGTGAGCTCTAGGTAGTGTGCCGGAATGCATGTGCATTCCCCTCTTGTAATATTATTATACACCTGATCATAGTATTACAATATTGTGGGTTCCAATCCCACCATTTTTTTTCCCTTTCTGGGTATCCATGTAAAATTCCGGTGTGATGGTTTTATGCTTGTTTGCATTCAGTTTCTACACTTTACTTTTATTCATTTTTATCTAGTGGTTAAAGAATCAATTTTAGAAAGTTGTTAATTGCAGAACAGTGATTCACCCCCCTCTCAATGTTCATTTATTCCAACATGAACAAGTCCTTAGGAGGTTCTTGTTGATCTACAAGGTTCACCACATTATTAGATTCAAGGCCAACATCATTGGAAGAGAAAGAAATATGATCAGTCTCAATCACATTTGTCGAATGGGATGGTAAAGGATTAGTGAAAATCTAAATAATTTGATTAGGAGGAGCTATGGATTTGTTTCCTTTATCATTCATAGTTTCCACATACATGGTATTGTTATCATTCAAATCTTGAATCTTACTTCTCAATGAAAAACACTTTTTAGTGTCATGACTAGGTTGACGATGATATTGACAACAGAATTTCACATCAAAGTAAGGTGAAGTTTTCTTAGATGGATCAATTGGTTTGATTGGGGGAGTTTTAACACATTCCTTTGTAATAATTGAGACATAATGCTATGCAAAGGTTCATTCAAAGGAGTAAATTCTCTTTCTCTTTTAAAGTATTTAGACAAAGGAGGCACACCTATAGTGGCTACTACGTGAATGTTGATGTTGTTGTCATTGAATATGATGAATCCTTGTTGTCATTGAATTTGATGAATCCTTTGTTTGTTTTGAACTTTGCAAATGGTTGTTGAGCACTATCACCCTATCACTCAGAGCCATGGAAGGAGATTGCTCCAATTGACTCACGATTAGTTGACAATTGTGAATTACTACACACAACTATAGAAAGGAAGTAAAATTAGTTAAAAGAATTTTATCCCTAATTTTGTTTCACAAATTAGCAATAAAAATTATTTGAATATCTTGATCAAGCATAGGAAAAGAAATCTGAGAATACAAATGCTTATATCCACCAATGAAATCAATCACTTTTTCTTTAACACCTTGTTTACAATGCATCAAATCAGTCAAAGTAATTTTAGGACCAATGTTATTGTGAAATTGTTGAATAAAAGAATTAGCCAATTGTTGAAAAGAGGTAATAGAATAAGGAGGAAAATAACAATACCATTGCAAAGCTTTATCCCTTAATGTTCTAGTAAACAATTTCGCTAACAATCTTTGATCATGAGAAAAGTCACTACACAAAGTTTGGAATGCTTTAACATGAGTTAAGGGACCACCTTTTCCATTATAAAGTTCCAACTGAGAGACTTCTACATGTTTGGGAGGGACAACTCTAACAATTTCATTGGATAATGGGCTTGCTACATCAAATGTGGGCACATTATACTTAGATTGATTCATAGAAGTTATTTGTTATTGTAAGGAGGACACTATTTGAGTTCAATTATTGATGGTAGCTTTGGTTGAAGGATTGAAATTAGACATGTTGGATTGAGAGGGAGGAGTAACATTGTTGAATGAAGGAAGAGATTGAGAATAAGGAGATGGGACACTATAGTAGGTAGGTATTGGAGAAGATTGGGTAGCATTTATAGGTGGTGTAGGTGATTGGGTAACAAGGGGAAGACTCATGGTAGGAGAAATGAAAGCAGAGGGATTGCCCCCATGACTAACACTTGTAGGTATGGCATTCTGTGTAAAGTTAGCCATGATGTTTGATGTGAAGGTGGGAACACTGTCCATAGGAGTTGTCAAAGGAATGGAATGATTAACTTGACTAGGAGGTTGTGTAAAATGTAGGGCTTCAACACAAATCTTCATGGGCATAATATTAGAATCAACAATATGAGAAATACCACGCAAGATATCAATGCCATGTTTATCACTTTGAATCATTATTTTTAATCCTTTAATCAATGGGAGAGCCTCACTTTCCGAGTATTCTTGATTCATCCATTGTTGAAGATTGTCAAATAGATTGTCCATCTTCGCCATTTGGTCAACAGATACCTTAGTTAGTGATTCCTCCTCATCATGAGAATTATCAAGAGGAAAAATAGGGATATCTGTAGGATTGGAAGAACCATTGATATCCTCATTGAAAAAGCTAGCCAAATTAGGCTCCATCTCCTTGGTAATTAAACCTTGGGCAGCCTTAATTATAGAACTCCTTCTCATAGGCATACTATAGGTAGGACTAATAGTAGTAAAAATCATGCACTAAAGGAGAGAAATTGGAAATTTGAATTTTGGAATCTAAGTTGCAAAGTAATTGAATAACGCAAAATTCTAGAAAGAAATAATGCAATCTCCTAAGAAATTGAAAAATGAAAATTATCCACAAGAGAGTGAATTTTAAAATTAGGGCCTATTGAAAATAACCTCTTAATTTTAAAATAATTGAAAGGAAGGAAGATTTAAATTTAAAATTAGGGTTGTCCAAAACTAACCTCTTAATTTTAAAATTTTAATTTTGAAATACTGAAATGAAGAAATCAATTTAATTTGAAAAATTAGGGTGTATGTAATAAACCACTTAATTTTAAAATTGAAAATTGAAATGTTGGAATTTATATTTACTTTCGACCTTAGGGTGAGCTAAAATCAATAAAATTTCACAAATCTCTAGAATTGACCAATAAAATACAATCAAAAGAGGCTCCCAAAATTTTGAGAAAAAAGTTTGGGACCGTGTGTAGGGACCATATAGCCCCCTCTTGGTCCGACCAACTTTTCACCAAATTTTTGGAGAAGCAAGATATTATGATTTTAATACGAATTCTAGAAGGATATGGGAATTGGAGATGTCTAGATATATGAAATCAAGCCTTGAAGGTCGAAATAGGAGATGCTTAGGATATACAATCAAATGATTAATTGAAAGAAGGAAATAAAAAAGGGCACTCTTAAGGTTAAGGGACAACTTTTAGAAGGACAAAAGAAAGCTAAATTGATTATATTCTTACCGGAAAATTGGAAATTGCATGAGATTAATTTAAATTTAAAAATTAGGGTTCGTTGCATAAACCACTTAATTTTAAAAATTTAAATTTGAAAATTTGAATTTTGTAAGGTGGGAATGTGAATTTTGAAATTTAAGTAAGAACTCAAATCTTAAAATTAATTCAAGATCTACACAATCCACAAGCTCAATTTTAAAATTAAAAACTAGGGTTTTTTTATGTAACCGCTTAATTTTTGAAATTTTGTTGAAAATTGAACATGTAAATGAAAACTTGAATTGTAAAATTGAAGAGTTCTCAGATCTGAAACAATTAATCCAATTTAGACAAATCACAAGCTCAATTTGGAACCTAAAAATTAGGATTTTGTGAATTTAGTCTCTAATTTTTTTTAAAATTACAAGAAAATTAAACTTGTAAATTGCATATGAATCAAATCTAAAAAGGAAAATCAGAAGTAAGGATAAGACACATCAAGTTCAACAAAATGAAAAGGGGAAAATTAGGTGACTTCGCAATTTGTGAGATAGAAGGAGAAATCACCAAATCACCTATTTTTGCTTGAGATGGGGAGATGTCTTTAGATTCAAAAGAGGAGGAAAATCAACTATTAGGATAACCAGTGAACAACTAAGAGGGGGGGGGTGAATCAATTGTTAACATATTATAACTTTTAATCCACAATACAACCTTAAACCAATCAAGCACTGGTAAAGCACAAACAGATGCCAGTAGAAAGAGATACCGGTAAACAATATAACTTAACAATTAAGCAGATAATCAATGCAAAGCAACCATACCACATAACACCATGATTTGTATGTGGAAAACCCGAAAAGGGAAAAACCACAGTAGGAAGCCTACCCACAGATAGATGATACTTCTGCAGAAATTATGTGTTACAATGAGGGGCCTGCACTTGTAGGAAGGCACACTGACTAGAGCATACTTCTCATTACAAATAGAGTCTCATTTACTACAGAGAGGCTACAACATTCTCAAGATAAATAGAAAACAATCCAATAGAGTGAATTGTTGGAAATAGCATCTACTATGTGTGATTACAGTCCCGGTTAAGCTCAATGTCGGAGGACTAAATCCTCTTCTGAAACCAATCCAATCACCAATGATCGATCAACTCCTTTGCCTTAATGATATTACAATATTTGCATATTACATTCCTTGACCATGACCTTTTCAATAACCATGATACTTTACAAAGAGTGTTTACGTCTTATTTATACAAACCCTAAGGCCTAAACAAATTAGGTCAGCCACCTAAAGATATTACAATAAAATCATTACATAATTCCTTATTACAATGATATACCATGTCAGCTTAAGACCAAAACAATAAAAACAGCTCGAATCATCCAGGTAATGTGTAGAGTACATGCTAGCATAATATCGGTCCATAACCTAGATAGGTACCGAATCTATTCTGGGTCCACCACGCCAAAGAAATGTCTTCAAGCAATTGAAACACAATCAACGAACATCTTCAGCATCCTTAAATCCTCAAAGAAGCTACACCAACACCAATTGTGCATCCTACCATGATTCCTTAATGAAAGTTCTGTTGGTAAAGCTTTAAACCAGTGTCGGTAAGGTTTTACCAAAGTGTATGATAACATCCAATTACCAAGTCAATACCAACTGATCGAAACATGCTCATGGAGCATATAACTCATGAAATCCAATATACTTCATTGATCCAAACATGCCAAAAGTTCCAACCAGATAATCTCTTATGTCGGTAACACTAGATCTTATACCAGTAACCTATCTATCAGTAACCATCCATATCAGCCAATGTAAAACTGTCTGTTGATAATAGCTAGTGTTGACATCAATGAAAAAACATCAATGCCACACATAATCAATTCATCCATAATGCCAACAATCTCCCCCTTTGGCATTGATGGCAACGCTAGATGTGAAAAACATCTAAGTACTAAGAAATGCCAAACAAGTCTCCCCCTGTGGAAGACAACCAACAATCAATAGCTCTCCCCCTATGAATGATATCTCTATAAGGCTCAAAATGATTTTTCACATTACTCACTCCCCCTTTGACATCAATGCCACAAATCTGACAAAAATATCAAAGCAATGATATAAACCTCTGAATCTCAAAGCTAACTACTCCCCCTGAGTATTAGCACCACTCATTAGTGCTAGAATGAATAATGTTTCTGATAATACATATCGAACTGATGACAAAATTCATCAATCAAGTCTCTATCGGAGGGGATGAAACCCCTAACCTATCTCTCAAGTATTCAAATGATTCCTTAGACAATAGTTTAGTGAATATGTCTGCATTTTGTTCTTTAGTGTTCACATAAACCAATTTGACTTCTTTGCTTCTACCTTGTCATTCATAAAGTTATACTTTATTGAAATATACTTAGTCTTAGAGCAAAATATCAGATTCTTGGACATGTGAATAGTTGTAGAGTTATCACAGTAGATAACTACCAGTTCACTGTAATTTATCCTGATATCTTTCAACATTTGCTTCATCCACAAAGCTTGAGTGCAATTAGTTGATGCTACAACATACTCAGATTCTGCAATAGATAAAGAAATGCATGACTAGTTTTTTCTTATCCATGAAACCAGTTTCTTTCTGAGAAAGACAGATCCACCAGAATTTCTCTTCTTGTCATCAGTGTTAGCTGCCCAATCTGAGTCAGTATATGTACATAAAGTGAAATCATCATTTATGGAATACCATAAACCATATTTTGTTGTTCCTTGCAAATACTGGAATATCCTCTTTACTGCACATTCATGATTTTCTTTAGGATTACTTTGATATCTTGAAGCAATACTTACTGCATTCATAATGTCAGTTCTATTTTGAATTAAATATAATAGACCACCAATCATAGATTTATACCTTGTCGGATTTATCGGTGAAGAATTATCCTTGATAGATAATTTCTCATTTGTAGCCATAGGAGTACTTACTGGCTTAGAGTTCTCCATACCAAACTTTTTCAACAATTACAGATAAAAATGCCTTTGTCAGTTTGTGTAATCTGCAAACCTAAGAAATGCTTCATCTCACCAATCATTGACATTTCAAATTCATTTTTCATGTTGTTAGCAAATTCCATGCATAGTTTATCTTCTCCTCAGAAAATGATATGATCAACAAAAAATTCAATAATTAGAATATCATTGTCAGTGATCTTATAATATAGATTACTATCAACACTGCCTTTAGTAAAACAAAGCTTCAAAAGATATTTATCCAACCTTCCATACCAAGCTCTACGAGCCTGTTTCAAACCATATAAAGCTTTCTTCAATCTGCAAACCATGTCTTTGTCATCTGTCAGTGAAAATCCATCAAGTTTCTCAATGTAAACTTCTTACTCAAGCTCACCATTCAAAAATGCACATTTGACATCCTTTTGATAAACTTTATAGTTCTTATAAGCTGCATAGGCAATAAATAGTCTAACAACTTCAATTCTAGCTACGGGTGTAAATATCTCACCATAATCAATTCCTTCCATTTGAGAATATCCTTTATAGACCAATCTAGCCTTGTTCCTTATAACTTGACCATCCTCATTCAGTTTCTTCCTAAAAACCCATTTAGTTCCAATAAAATTCTTATTTTTAGGCCGAGAAACTAAAGACCAAGTTTCATTCTTCTCAATTTGATCTAATTTATCTTCCATAGCCTTTAATCAATATTTATCCTTACAAGCTTCAATAAAAGTTGTCAGTTCAACTTGAGAAATAAGACATACCTCTTCATTTGTTAGTTTTCTTCTTGTCATTACTCCCTTATTCCTATCTCCAATGATTTGATCTTCAAAATTATTTAATCTTACATACCTTGGAGTCTTTTGAACTTCAGGTTCAACACTCTGATCATCAGTCACAGTTGAATGTTCAGACTGTGCTGGTGTAACTGTTTTAGCTTCCTGTATTGGTTGAGGCATTGTTGGTTCAGTTATGATCATTTCCACTGTCGGTTCCCTGTCATATGATATAGAATGATTTTTGTACTGTTCATCCACTTTCACATTAGCACTTTCCACAATTTTCTACAATCTTTTGTTATAACATCTATATGCTTTGCTCTGAATTGAATAACCAAGAAATATCCCTTCATCATATCTAGGATCAAAATTTCCAATTGAATCACCTCTTTTGATATAGCATTTACTTCCAAAAATTCTGAAATACTTAACATTAGGTGTATGTCCAAACCATAGTTCATAAGGGGTCTTACCGGTTTCACCTTTGATGTGAACTTTGTTCAGTGTGTAGACTATTGTACTCACTGCTTCTCTCCAATAGATATGAGGCAATTTAGCTTCCATCATCATAGATCTAGTTGCATCTAAAATAGTTATGTTCTTTCTTTCAACTACTGCATTTTGCTGAGAGGAGTCCTAGGTGTAGATAGTTGTCTCCTGATTCCATTTGTCTCACAATAACTGTTAAATTCATGAGAAGTAAACTCACCGCCATGATCTGATCTTAGACATTTAATTTTCAATCCAATTTCTATTTCAACCTTCGCTTTAAAGATCTTGAATTTCTCAAAAGCTTCAGACTTCTCCCTTAGAAAAGTCACCCACATCATTATAGAATAGTCATCAATAATCAGCATGAAATACCTATCACCTTGAAATCTTCTAGTCCTTGTTGGACCACATAAGTCAGTGTGAATCAAATAAAGTACATCATTAGATTTATCATGTATACTTTTAAAATAAATTTTGACTAGCTTACCCAATTGACATTCCTTACATACCGGATTATGAGGCTTCATAATCTTAGGTATATCTCTGACTGCCTTGGTTGAACTGATCTTAAAAATTCAATCAAAATTAACATGACACAACCTCTTATACCATAGCCAACTCTCATCAATATGAGCAATCAAATATGTCTCATTACTAGTGTTCAGGTAAAAACTGTTACTTCTTGTCTAAATACTGGTTGTAATCTCCAAACTAGTCTTGTTAATGATTTTGCATTTTCTATCTTTAAACTGAAGTTGAAAACCCTTATCTTCTAATTGACCAACACTCAAAATATTATGCCTTAAACCTTCTACATAATAGACATTATCAGTGTTATGCTTTCCATCCAAAGAAATAATACCTCTACCTTTGATCATACATGCCTTGTTATCTCCAAATCTTACTTGACCATCATTGTATTCTTGCAAGGACAGAAATTTCCCTTTATCTCCAGTCATATGATGTGAGCATCCACTTTCAATTACCCATTCATCCTTATCTTCAACTTTTGCTGTCAGGGCCTTCTCTTCATTTTTAATAGCCGGTTATGGTTCATATTCCTTCAAAGCATAGAACACCCATTCCTTTCCATTTCCAGATCCACTAGCTGAGTCTTATGTCAATTCATCTCCAAAGTCATCAACTACTCCTTCCTCATCTACTATGTAGCAATGTTTTTTTTTCTTCAATCTATATCTGTTCGGGTTAGGCTTAAAAGTTTTCTCAACTCTTTCCTCAAACCTTGCATTCCTTTTAGGACATCTAGATACAAAATGACCAATCTTATTACATGCAAAACATTTAAAAGGTGATTTTCCTTCATACTTACTTCGAGTTGGACCTTTAGGTATTCTTCTAGCGAATAAGGCTTCAAGTTTCTCAAGCTCTTCATCTTCTTTCCTCATGTCTTCCAATTATTTTGCATATAGGGCTCTCCAATGACTTTTGCCGGTAGATGTTGATGATGATGCATGAAAAGAAGGTTCAAACTTTACAACTCTAGAAGATCCAAATTCTTCAAGCTCAAAAGAAGATAATTTCCCAATCAGAATGTCTCTATTGACTGAAGTGTTTGCCATTGTTCTTAGCTCACTAATTGCAGTTTCCTTCATCTTTTAAGTCGATGGAAGGGATCTCAAGACTTTGGAAACTATTTCATCTTCACTTAGATATCCTCCACAACATTGAATTCTCATAACAATCTCATTTACTCTTTCCATAAACACAACAATTCTTTCATTTTCTTCCATTTTCAAGTTTTCATACCTTACCCGGTAACCATAAGTTTATCAATTTTGATAGTAGGGTCACCTTCATTCAGAGTTTGTAATTTGTCCCATATAACCTTAGCCGATGATTTGTCAGTCAAT
Organism: Cryptomeria japonica; assembly: GCF_030272615.1. Taxonomy (NCBI): domain Eukaryota; kingdom Viridiplantae; phylum Streptophyta; class Pinopsida; order Cupressales; family Cupressaceae; genus Cryptomeria; species Cryptomeria japonica. Next base: position 277,166,994 of record NC_081411.1, on the reverse strand, counting down.
CCCATGACCTGTTGATCCGTAAGTGCTCACAAGAGGGCTTCTCTAGCTCTGCAATCATTTTCAATATTCTTGTCCATGTCTACAAGAGCAGGATTGCGGGATGCCGAATCATAAGGTGTGTATCCTTTCTCAGCGATCTCCCAAATATGATGAATACTAAGAGGGGGGGTGAATTAGTATGCCAAAAATCACTACACTAAAACACTTCCACAGTCTAAAGATAAACCAGCAAAGCAGTCTAACAATCAAACCAGTTACCACACATGCAAACCAAAATGCGAATAAAGAATTCACCCACAAAAGCAATACAACCATAACACAAGATATTTGACATGGAAACCCACCTTTGGAAAAACCACGGTGAGATGGAACTCACAAGTCACTATCTGTAGAATAGAAACCAGACTGGTTAAGGTCTTACAATGTTCTTCACCAGAACAGATCCTATTAGGAATCCCAATCTCTATTAGGAGATAAGTCTGATTAAAGACTACCTTGTTACAGGATTTTAGATTCACATGTGTGAACCACCTTGTTAGAGGATTTTACAAAGGCTTTGAGGCCTACCCAGTTAAGGGCTATAGACTTGTCAAAGATGTGAGTAATCAACAAGTGTTTGATCTATCTAATAGCACAAACTGCTTGGGTAGATCCAGTATTGCTCATAGCTAATGCATTCCAGCATTACTTCAGTCTCCTCTCTCTCTCACACAGTTACAACTTGATCTTCTCAGATAAGATCATTCTCAACTTCCACCTTAAACCCTAGCATGACATTAACCCTTTCAGCAACAACTTAAAACCCTAGACATGATGTCCTTTTAAAGGAATCTGATTTCATGTCAGTCCAATAGGATTACATTACAATTTCCTAGGTTCAATGCATCTAGACATACTCAGTAACATGACACAAAAAGCACCGTCAATGTGTCGGCACCGTCAAACAATTGGTGGATTGGTAACTCATCACAAAATGTCGGTTGGTAACTCATCACTGAGTATTACCGGTTCATACAAAATACCAGTTGCCGGTTTGACAAAAATGAAGACTGGTAAGAATGTGTTGTGCCACTTTGCTCCCTCATGCCACTTGGGATCTACGAACCACTTGGGGTCGACATGCCGCTTCAGACCGGGAAACACATTTTGCAAAATCACCACTAGTCTAAAGACTAGTATACAACATACCGGTTGGAACAAATACCGGTTGAGCACAAGCTCATACATATAAAGGAGATCTCAATACAAGTGTGTGTCCATCAATGACAATCACAACATAAACAACAAAAATGCCAATAATCTCCCCCTTTGGCATTGATGGCAACACTTAGGAAAATAAAATTTTGACATCTAAGTGTTTTACCAAAAACTTGCCATTAACAAAATTGCTCCCCCTAAGCATATACACTATCCCTTAATCAACACAGTGTATAGAAATTTTGCATACAGAGCATAATCATTGAGACATCAGAGCATATAGCATAGATCAAAGCATATATCAAAATGTCAAAACCAGATACTTCTCCCCTTGTGTCAGAAGATCAAAATTTTATAACCAAAAACTAGATATACTTCTCCCCCTTTGCCAACAATGACAAAGTACTGCTGAATAACCCTATTTCCATATACATATATAAAAGTTTATGACAATAATGAATAATAGTTGTCAAAAACTGATTTATAGTCCTGCAAAAATTGTTTCATGGATAGAGACCAAGACTCCAGTAGGGAGGTTGCCACTTCCTTCTCTATTTGCATCTGGGATACCTGTTCCTCCATGGCATCTACTGTGCTTAGTTCCTGTGTGACTATCAGGGCATCTAGGTTCAGATAACACTTCTGAAGAATTTTCAGTCATGGAAGTAAAACCAGTTGAAGCTCCTGCAAATCCCTAGACCGTGTATTGATCTCTTGCTCCATCTTGGCTGACTAGATCTGAAACCGGTGAACAGTTTGTCCATATGCTGCAAAGGAATCATAAGGTGTCTTAAATGTGCCCAAGTAGGACTGTAAGTCTGTTTGAAGCTTTTGCTTCTTGGCTAGCACATCATCACAGAATAGATGAGGTTGATAGATTTTGCTGAGTAGCAAGTTTCCCTCATCCAAGGCATTCCTTATGTCCTTTTGGTCTTTCAGCAGTTTAGTCCTAAGCTCATTCATCTTTTTCACTAGAGCAACATTAAGAGCCTTTTGGTGCTCTTTCTTGACATTGGCCTCTGCTGCATCTTCTAGGCTCTGCACCTGATCATCCACTATAGTACATAGTAGTTTGAGCTATGCTAGTGATGATTCAGTGTCCTGAAGATTAGTACTAGGGATTAAACCGGTAAGGGTGTCTACTACCGCCTGAATAATATCCTGTTCCCTTTTCCTGCAAATGACTTCAAGGTGCTCTTGGGAAACCTTGATGCTTTGCATAAGCTCAGACTCACTTGCAGATTGGAGATCAATAGGACTTGAGATATCAGTCAGTTTGGCTTGGCTCCTGGTTGCCTTAGGAGTCTCCATTTGTGTGCTCTTCATTGCTTCAATTGTCTTGTCTGCTTCTTCTTTCTTTTTCCTCTCCTTCTCTTCTTTCTCTTTCTCTTCTCTCTTTTTCTTCTCTTCCTCTTCCATCTTCTTCTTGTCTTCCTCTTCTTTCTTTTTCTTCTCTTCTTCTTCCTTCTTCTTCTGTTCTTCCTCTTCCTTCTTCTTCTGTTCTTCCTCTTCCTTCTTCTTCTTTTCTTCCTCTTCCTTCTTCTTCTTCTTTTCTTCCTCTTCCTTCTTCTTATGTTCTTCCTCTTCCTTCTTCTTCTGTTCTTCCTCTTCCTTCTTCTTCTTCTCTTCCTCTTCCTTCTTTCTCTTTTCTTCCTTATCCTCTTCTTCTTTCTTCTTCCTCTCATCTTCTTGCTTCTTCTTCTCTTCTTCTTTTCATTTCTCTTCTTCCTCTTTTCTCTTCTCTTCCTCTTTCTTCTTTTTCTCATCTTCATCCCTCTTCTTCTTCTCTTCATGTTCCTTTGCCGCTTCCTGTGTGTCCTTAGCCTGTTCACCACCCTGTTCGGCTTGTTGCCCCTGTTCAATTCCCTCAGAAGGTATGTCCTGAGTGACATCTTCTACATCCAGGGCATCAACATCGATGGTGTCGATTGGTTCTTCCACCAGGTTTCCTTCCTCATAAAAAACCTCATCTAGTTTGGAGATAACCGGTTCTTTTTTCGCTTGGAGGTTGGCCATTCATGCTTTGTGAGCTAGAACAGCATGATTCATGTGCTGATGAGTGTCTTTTTCCACATCATCAATTCTCCCCTCCAACAGCCAGTGTCTTCTTCTCCTTGTGAAGAAGAGACCTTTATTTTGATCCAATACATCAAACAATTCTAAATTCGAGAGGTCGAGAAAGTACTATGAAAAGACTTTCTTCCTAATCTCTTGTTCCTTTTCAATGGCAATGCGCCATTTATTATCTAATGCTTTAAATAAAGAAGCCAGTGTCTGAGATTTAATCTCTGATGGCAACCGGTCATTCTTGCACAAATAAACAATGATTTCCTATAGTATTTCCTCCTTCTCCTCATCACTGAAATCATCATAGTAATCTACTAAATCATGAAGTAATTTAGTCCTAATATTCTTAACTGTCCTTTGAAAATGTGTCAAAGGTTTGTATGAGGAGATGTCAATATTTACCGGTGCGGATGTTGTCGATTCATTCTTCTTCATCTTCTTTGGCTATCTTGCCTTCTTTGGCTTTTCATCAGACTCGGTTTCTTTGGAGTCCGGTTCATTTGTCTTAGTCTTCCTCTTTCTTTCAAAGACTTTTGTCGGTGTTACCTTCAGTTTCTTCTTTGTCAGTGACTGCTTGGTCACTCTTGGAGTTGCAGTGGTAGCCAGTGCCGATGCTGCAGGCACGGCCTTGGCTTTCTTTGCTGCCGGTTCTTTTCCTTTCTTCACCGATGGTTCTTTAGATGATGCAATCCTCTCCAAGTAGGTTCTGGTCCTCTTATCCTTTGGATCAAGAGGCGAGGCAATAAGGGTTGAGGCATACCCTTCCAGCATGTCATACATAACCTCATAGCCCATTGGCTCCACTTCCTCCATTCTAGGCTCAACAGCCTCCATTAAACATTTGTCCACCTGAATAGTGAAACAGATGTCATCTTCGTATTTCTTCACTATATCACTTGAGATTCTTACCCTCTGACTCATCTTTCTTTTGAACTCATCAAAATATTTGTTTAGTACTTCAGGGTAGCCGGTTCCAATGGCTTATACGCTTTCCTTTATCTGCTTGGTTACTGGTTGGTCGAGAGACCACTGGACATCTCCTACTCCAGAAAACTAGCCTTGGAAATAGAAGAACAACCCTACCAGTAGTTGTCCAAACTTAAACCTTAGTGAATTGTCCTATTTGATTGCCTTAAGATTCAACAAGAGTTGCCTCTGTATACCGGTGCATAAGTCAAAAGATGCATCCTCTTTTATCATCTAGTAAGCGGCATTTACCACTGTAACAGATACAGAATTAATCCTGCTGGCTGAAAACATTCTATATCCTATCACCATTCAGGCGTATTTCACTAGATCATCCTTGATAGGATTCACTGTCATACCTCGTGAGTCACTAGTTGAACCGGTGAGCTTAGCTATTTCGGTTTTGCTCACCTTTCTCAAGGCTAGCACTTCCCCTATGTTACAAAAGCCAGTGACTGCATGAATTGCCTGAGGTGTAATATCATGCATCCTCTCCAGGTACATCTTGTCATCATGGACTCTGCTCAAAATATTCCTGATGTGGTCCTCCATAAAATCTTCCATAAAATATACTATGTTATGGAATTTCTTCTTCTCTAAGACACTAAACTCCGGTTTGATCTTTTTGTCCTTGCCGCAAAATAGACCTAACTGAGTGTGAATAGCTAAAGACCCTAGGTCTTCTATTTTGCAATCAATATAATCAGAAATTCCCTCTTCAACTATGACTCCAGCTGGAACTTGTGATAAGGCATTATATTTGGACTTCCTCTAAATAAAACTGATTGACTCTATGGATGTACTCAAACTGGTATGAGATGCGGAAGCCATTGTAGAGTATTTCAAGAACACAAAAAATACCTTTCAAATGCGAATTTAGGGCTTTTTAATTCTGCTTCACTCCACTCTCCGTCGGTTGCCAAATCACCGCTTTATGTTCTCCACTACCACTTGCAAACTGGATTTGAATCTCTTTCAATGTTTATCAATTTCTTGAAATCTTAGCTCAAATTGCCTTTTCTTCACTCTACACTTGAAAACTTCTCTTTGCTCGAAATCAGATAGTGAGAAATGATTTTTAAAAAAATTCTTTTATACATGTCTCTCACCTACCGCCATTAATGCTCCTCTATTAGGGCGTAAACCCTAATTTGCCCTTTTACCATTTCCGGTCTTCTGCCAAGTGGCAGGTATCACATACCGGTTAAGGTCTTTTACCGGTGTAAACTGGGGGTTCGAAAGCATTTCGCCGTTTGCTCCCCCTAAGCCTTTGAGGCTTAGTTTGCCAATTCTAATATTTCCACACTAGGTGCAGAAACCAGTTCCTCTTCCAACATTGTTGGTTTCTTCCTCCAGGTTTTCTTCATGTCCCCTTGAACTTTTTCAACATTGATTTCTCCTTCCTGAGTGACCGGTATATCATCAAATATACTTTTTCTGCTTCTGCAGAATCTTGCAATGTGACCTGGTTTCTTGTAGTGATAGCAAACAAGTCTAGGTGCTCTCCAAGGTCCATTGTACATGTTTCCATTCTTCCTTTTGCATGTTGTAGCAGTGTGACCATGACTATGACAGATCATACAATTTTCTCTCCATCTGGTTGCCGCTTGATGGCCACCGCTTCTCGACTAATGATTGAGGACATTAAACCAGTTGTGGTTCCTTTTCACAAAAGGTTCAGGACCAGTTCCTTGGGTCCTTTGAGGATATCTTCCAGTGTTATCCATCACAGACTTGCATTCAAATGCTCTATGCCCAAACTTGTTGCATGCATAACAATGACCATTGAACTTATTGGATCTAGGTACATTGTTGATAAAATATGGAAAATTATTGTAGGCTTTGCTCCTACATACATTGACAGTGTGTCCTTCTTTAAGACAGTTAAAGCAAACAGGTTTGAATTTTTGCTTACCTTTTCCTTTGAGTGTCGGTTGCTTATTTGATGCTTCAGCATTTGTTCTTGAGGATTCTCCTTCCTCATGTCCAGAGAAACCAAGACCATTGGTATTCTTTGCCGGTCTAGATGACTCAAGATTTTGCTCTAGCTTGACAGTACTTTTGCCAAACTTAGCCAATATTTCCTTTGACTCAAAGAGTTCTTTGGAAATAGTAGTGTTTGTCTCCATTAGACTTGCATTTTCCGAGATGCCTATGTTTAGTTCTCCTTGCATGTCTTCCTTTTCCATTTTGCTCTCATGAAGGCGAGCATTCATTGCACTAATCTCTTGTTTCAACTTGGAGATCTCATGATCTTTGTCCTTTACCTGATCTTCAGCTTTTCTCCGGTTCTCAAGCTCTTGACTAAACTGAATAGTCAGTCCTTCCAACTCCTTTCTTAGATTGGAGTTTGAATCATTTAGCTTATTTACTTCAGCAATCATGGCTTCCATGTTAGCTTCATCTTCAGAACTACTTTCAGATAGTTCCATCAGCTTCTCCGCATGTTCTCTCCTTTTTGCTTGAGATGCCTTGTATTTGACCATAAGCTCATCATAGGCTTGCTCAGACTTAGTGAGCCATTGAGTAAGTTCCCTCATGGTGTATTCCCCCATATCTCTTTCCAAGTGGTTAAACTTATAGAAAGGTAGGCTCTGATACCAATTGATGAATAATAAGAGGGGGGGGTGAATTAGTATGCCAAAAATCACTGCACTAAAACACTTACACAGTCTAAAGATAAACCGGCAAAGTAGTCTAACAGTCAAATCGGTAACCAAACATGCAAACCAAAATGCAAATAAAGCATTCACCCACAAAAGCAATACAACCATAACACAAGATATTTGACATGGAAACCCAACTGGGAAAAACCATGGTGAGATGGAACTCACAAGTCACTATCTACAGAACAGAAACCAGACCAGTTAAGGTCAGACCGGTTAAGGTCTTACAATGTTCTTCACCAGAATAGATCCTATTAGGAATCTCAATCTCTATTAGGAGATAAGTCTGATTAAAGACTGCCTTGTTACAAGATTTTAGATTCACATGTGTGAACCACCTTGTAAGAGGATTTTACAAAGGCTTTGAGGCCTACCCGGTTAAGGGCTACAGACTTGTCAAAGATGTGAGTAATCAACAAGTGTTTGATCTATCTAATAGCACAAACTACTTGGTTAGATCCAGTATTGCTCACAGCTAATGCATTCCAGCATTACTTCAGTCTTCTCTCTCTCTCTCTCTCTCTCTCTCTCTCTCTCTCTCTCTCTCTCTCTCTCTCTCTCTCTCTCTCTCACACACAGTTACAACTTGATCTTCTCAGATAAGATCATTCTCAACTTCCACCTTAAACTCTAGCATGACATTAACCCTTTCAGCAATAACTTAAAACCCTAGACATGATGTCCTTTTAAAGGAATCTGATTTCATGTCGGTCCAGTGGGATTACATTACAATTTTTTAGGTTCAATGCATCTAGACATACTCAGTAACACGACACAAAAAGCACCGTCAATGTGTCGGCACTGTCAAACAATCGGTGGATTGGTAACTCATCACAAAATGTCGGTTGGTAACTCATCACAGAGTATTACCAGTTCATACAAAATACCAGTTGCTGGTTTGACAAAAATGAAGACTGGTAAGAATGTGTTGTGCCACTTTGCTCCCTCGTGTCACTTGGGATCTATGAACCGCTTGGGGTCGACATGCCGCTTCAGACTGGGAAACACATTCTGCAAAATCACCACTAGTCTAAAGACTAGTATACAACATACCGGTTGGAACAAATACCGGTTGAGCACAAGCTCATACATATAAAGGAGATCTCAATACAAGTGTGTGTCCATCAATGACAATCACAACATAAACAACAAAATTGCCAACAAAAAATCCTTGCCAAGACATCTAAGATGAGTCTCCATTCAAAATTTCCATATCCCATAATTTGTTCCATCAAGCTTAGGGATTTCTCTTTTGAAAATAGTTGTCGGTGTATAAAAAGTGTTAGCTGCCATAGGATCTATCTCAAGCGGTTAAGCTTCTACAAAAGAGGACCAAAGCTCTGATACCAATTGTTAGGATAACCAGTGAACAACTAAGAGGTGGGGGGGGTGAATCAGTTGTTAGCAAATTATAACTTTTAATCCACAATACAACCTTAAACCAATTAAGTACTGGTAAAGCACAATTAGATACCGGTAGAAACAGATATTGATAAACAATATAACTTAACAATTAAGAAAATAATCAATGCAAAGAAACCATACCACATAACACCATGATTTGTACGTGGAAAACCCGGAAAGGGAAAAACCACGGTGGGAAGCCTACCCATAGTTAGACGATACTTCTGCAGAAAGTATGTGTTACAATGAGGGGCCTGCACTTGTAGGAAGGCACACTGCCTAGAGCATACTTCTCATTACAAATAGAGTCTCACTAGCTACATAGAGGCTACAACCTTCTCAAGATAAATGGAAAACAATCCAATAGAGTGAACTGTTGGAAATAGCATCTACTATGCCTGATTACAGTCCCAGTTAAGCTCAATGTCAGAGGACTAAATCCTCTTCTGAAACCAATCCAATCACCAATGATCTATCAACTCCTATGCTTGAATGATATTACAATATTCACACATTACATTCCTTGGCCATGACCTTTTCAATAATCATGATACTTTACAAAGAGTTTCTACCTCTTATTTATACAACCCTAAGGCCTAAACCAATTAGGTCAGCCACATAAAGATATTACAATAAAATCACTACATAATTCCTTATTACAATGATATGCTATGTCAGCTTAAGAACAAAACAATAAAAACATCTCGAATCATCTAGGTAACGTGTAGAGTACACGCTAGCATGATACCGGTCCATAACCTAGATAGGTATTGGACCTATTCTGGGTCCACCATGCCAAAGTAATATCTTCAAGCAATTGAAACATGATAAACGAACATCTTCAACATCCTGAAATCCTCGAAGAAGCTGCACCAACACCAATTATGCATCCTGCCATGATTCCTTAATGAAAGTTTTGTTGGTAAAGCTTTAAACCAGTGTCGGTAAGGGTTTACCAGAGTGTATGATAACATCCAATTACAAAGTCAATACCAATTGACCAAAACATGCTCATGGAGCATATAACTCATGAAATCCAATATACTTCATTGATCCAAACATGCCAGAAGTGACAACTAGATAATCTCTTCTCCCGGTAACACTAGATCTTATACCGGTAACCTGTCTGCTGGTAACCATCCATATCAGCCAGTGTAAATCTATCTACCGGTAACAGCTAGTGTTGACATCATTGACAAAACATCAATGCCACACATAATCAATTCATCCATAATGCCAACATCAACTAGATTCAGTCACTAATCAGATTAGGACTGAATACTAAGTAGATTGATTGAAATGGAATATGGTTGACCCTCTTTTGTAAATTGACTAGTTGAATTAAGACTAAGTGCAAGAAAGAAAGCCAAATTTGAAAAAATAGTGAGTTGTAAAGTCGGGATTTCTTTATGCACCTAGATCTGAGAAGTATGAGATGATTTAGAACTGCTCTGTGAAAATTGCAAAAAGTAGTAGGGACCATGTGCATGAACCCGGGCACCCTGTCGTGCCCAAACTTTTGGGCAAAAAATGAAACAACAAATTTTATTTTTTTTAAAACAACATGAACTCACAACATATCCTACATTATAATAACTTCCTTAGAGTTTTGTCTTAACTAGGATGTAAATAAAATTGTCTTCTAAGGCTGGATTAATTAACCAACTCGAACGAGCGACTTTATTTGGGGGAGATTAATTAGTGTCGCGGATTAGTTAGCTAGTTCAATTATCTTAATTAAGTTGTCGCTAATTAAAAATGAGGGTTAATTGGTTATCTTAATGTATTTAAATAATTCCCGACCAAATAATGATAATGCTATTAATTTAATTGATGCAGAAGCAAATTTATTATTTAAGTCCAACCGATAAGGGTTCGAATTTTCTATAATGCCATTTGCCAACTAAATCCGATATCAAGCTAAAGTCGGTTTTAATTTCCCTAAACCCTTAATTTTGACGATTTAATTAATCCGACCAATATTGGCCTTAAGGACTAGGATTCCAAAGAAAATAATTAATAGTCCTCAATTATAAATTTGCTTCCATTTTTTTTTTTTTCTTTTACTTTAATGACCATATACATTCGAATATATTTAATAACTATAAAATATCCCTAGCTAAATCATTTAAATCAACTATACGATTAATGTAAATGACATTAATTCCTCCATTTTAAATTTTAAGAAAAAGGCTACACAACAATTTAATTCTCTAAACAAATTAAATTAATAAATTTCTTTATTTAAATAACTCTTATGACTAAAATTATATGGGGAAATTCATCTTCAAAATTGTAAGGCATTCCCCCCCTTTTATTTTAATTTTAATTTCAAATTTTAAATTCTAAACCCTAAATAGGGTTGAGTAAATCTTCCTTATACTTGATTTAAATTCTTTTTAAAAATCTCTTATCCTTAAAATACTAACCCTAAATGTTAAAAAGATCCATTTATAATTAAAGACTAAAAATGCTTTTATTTTTATTATTCTAACCCTAACCCGAAATTGGGTTAGGGTTGCATTTCCTCCTTTTTTTTAAAATCTCTTTCTTTTTCTTTTCTCTTTCTTTTTAATTTCTCATGCCCTAACCCGAAAAGGGTTAGGGTTTATTATATTGTTTTTCTTTGTGTTTTTTTTGTGGTGTGTGTGTGTGACTGTGCAGGTACGGGGTCGGGTTAGGGCACGGCGGCCATGGACGACGGAGAGGTTTCAAGGGGCTACGGGCGGAGGTGGTGGCACGGGCTCCCCCGGACGCCACTATGCGTACACATAGTGGTGGGTAGCGTTGCCCACTATGTGCACACACAGTGGCGGACGGTATTACCACCACCCACTGTGTATACACACAGTGGTGGGGTGCTGCTCACTGTGTGTAGCACAGTGGCGGAGTGTCGCGGTCGTTCCACTGTGTCTACACACAGTGTGGTGCCTCCCACGCCACCCCACTATGTGTAAACATAGTGGCTCGGCCATGAGCCGTCCACTGTGTTAACACAAAGTGATTCAGCCGGTGCCCCGACTTCCTTCTTTGTTTTTTGTTTTCTAGTTTTTTTTTTTTATAAAAATATATAAGTATATATATATATACATATATATATGTATGTATATATATATATATACATACATATATGTATATATATATACATACATATATATATACATATATATATGTATGTATATATATATATACATATATATATGTATGTATATATATATATAGATACATATATGTATGTATATATATATATATACATACATATATATATATGTATGTATGTATATATATATATATACACACATATATATATAGGTATGTACAACCATGATCAGAACATATATTTTTTTTAAAGGTTTTCATTGAGTATGTTTTTAAATGCAAGGATATATATGTAAATACATATATATTTATACATATATATGTATATGTATATGTATATGTATATATATATATATATGTATATGTATATATATATATATATATGTATATGTATATATATATATATGTGTGTGTGTGTATATATATATATATATATATGTATATATATGTATGTATATATATGTATATATATGTATGTATATATATGTATATATATGTATGTATATGTATATATATATGTATGTATATGTATATATATACATACATACATATATATATATATATATATGTATATATATACATACATATATATATATATATATGTATATATATACATATATATATATGCATAAATATATATATATATATAAATATCAACCTAATAGGGTTAGAAAGCTCATTTTGAATAATTTTAACACATAAGCATGCAACCCCTATTTTTTTTTTAACAGCAATACATAAGTCTATGTTATATATTTTTTTTGTTTTATAGCTTGCAGGAATGGATGAAATATTGGCAAATTCAATGATTTTAGATTTCATTTCCTAGGTGTGATTTATCTTAATACACAACATTTAGAAGTTATCTTTTTTTTAAAACAGTTATGCAACATGTTTTCTACAGCAATCTACTTTGTTTAAATACTAGTTATTTTTCAGCTATGCCTAAACAGAGTTAAAAGTAACAAAATAATAGTAAATAAACTCTGCAAGTAAATACTTAAAACATAATGCATTCCTTTATTTTTTCTTTAATTTGCAGAAATAAACAAGGTAACGGAATTCTTTTTGAGACAAAATTTGATACAATTTATAGCAACATAATAGGTTTCAGAATTTAAATAAAATGTACTTTGCTTAAAGAATATTTGAATACAATGGCCCACATTTACAATGGGTGAAATAATCCAATTAGTCTCTCATTCTTAATGATGAGGACTTGAATAAAAGAACACACTTCTTTATACAGAGAATAAAAGAAAACAACATAAGGCTCTTTATTTACATTTTTGCAACAAATCATAGAATTACATTTTGCTTTTCTACATCTGAATAAAAATCTGTATCTAAATAAAAATTTGTATCTGAATAAACTCTGCAACCAAACAAATCTACAACTCCTAGATTCTTTTCCCAGCAACCTGCATACAGAATTTTAGGGTTGTGACCATGGGGTGCTCACCTCCCAGCCTAGGCTTACTAGAAGCCACCCCCGAGCTTGGAGAACCAAGACCTAGACGGGGTTACAACCAAGCAACACAACAAACAAAGGGGATAATCAACACAACAGACACATCCCTTCCCAAGTTGAAACTCCATCACAAAATATGGTGTCTTACTAGGGTGGAAGTGGACCAAGTACCCTAGGGGAGAATTCTGCTAGAGAGAATTCATAGCCAACTCATGGCATCCATGAAAGCATAACCAAAAATCATCCTTAACCTCTACACCCTTATGACCCCCAAAAAGGCAAACATGCCATATTTGCTCCCCTTATGAGCCCCAAGTGAAATAACACAAAAGAAAAGCAGCAAGGGTCTCATGGACAGACCCTTGAGATCACTCTCATAATGAGAGCCTCTCACCCTAAGGGATGTCAAGCTCCTTCCACCCCCAAGACCATTTTGTCCTCCCAAGGAAAGGATGGTCTTGAACACTCCCCAAGCACAACAATACATAAAATAGAATAAGCAAGAAATTCACATAAATTTTTACAAGTGCAACACAAATAAAAATACAACAATTTTCATTCAAGCATTCTAGATCATATTCACATTTACATATGAAGGAAAAGATAACACCAACCTTGAACTGCCAAGGGAATCTAGGGGAAAGCTTGATGAAGAGCAGCCCAATCCTCAATCATTTTCTGTAAATACTTAGCCCAAATTTTCTATCCCCAAAATTGGTTTTCCTCCAAAAATCTCCAAGGATGGAGAGTGGGTGATTAACTCACTAAGCTTCCATTCCTAGCCTAAGAAGGCCTCTCTCACTCCTTCCAACCTCTTGGATAGAGTGAGGGATCCCCCATTGGATTGGTCTTCCCTAGGTCTTACACACTCCCTAACCAAGGCACCTAGAGAAGGGAAATGGAATGGGAAAGAGGGATTACACCCATCAAGAAGGTTATCCTACCAAGGATGGCCCTCCTATAGATGAATTTCGTCCATCTTGGGAAAACCACATTTTTGGGTGGTTAAACAAGCCCTAAGGGAAAGACACATGGCCAATTTTGGCCTTCACCCATAGGTACCCCATGAGGCCTAATAGAAATGCTCTAAAATTGACTCTAGGAATTGATTTGACCCTTAGAAAGTCCACTTAAAGTTAACCTATGGGTCAACTCCTTGTGGCTCACTAACCTAGATTTCTTGGTTCCTTCAAGGGTAATTAGGAGATATAACAATTAACAAAAAATAAAACTCTCCAAAAAGGTGACATGACAAATTGCGAACACAACATACTACATGGGTGTCAAGTGACACTACAAAATAATTCCACATCATAAATACACACATGGAAATTGTCCCTTAAATGATTTAAACAATTCAATAAATACAATTTACACTCATGCAACATTTTACATTTATGAATAAAATACAATACATACGGGGTGTTGCCTCTCCAAATAGACAACCCCTTGTTTTACGAACGCACATAGGCCTAGGCTTGATTCTCCATAATATTTCCATGGTCACATGGATAATTTCTTGCACATCTCATTTTAAACATTAGTACTTCCCAATAGCCTCATATAATATAAAACACATAATTGGAATACAATACAATCATTCTACACAGACTTGTCATTATAAAATACGATTGTCACATATCAAAGCAATTCATCATAATCCTCAAAATTTGATCCATTTACAAGATATGCAAACATATTTCTAGCATTATAACAAATCCCGAAATTCAGATAATAACATACATTGTCACAATGTTACCCTATTCTAGGATCATATAAGATTATATAACCACAAGGCATAGAAATGAAGCATCAATATATATCAATATTACCAAATTCATGGGACCATATAAAGTTCTATATCCATAGTGTGTCAAAACAAGCATCCATAATAGTTCCAATATGAAAATAACTGAAGAGATAGGATGGGTCAGGGTAGGGCCTCACACACCCCCTCTTGGTCCTCTGAGATTTTCGATTGTTGAAAATATTTTTTCGTCTCTATGTCTGAAGCTTATCCCGAGAGTTATAGTTGCGCACCTATTTTTATTTACATAGAAGGGAAGGGAAATATGTTTGGAATAGGGGCTTGCCTTTAGGTCAAACCCTGATTTTGAAATTAACCAAGTGGTTGAAATAATGTAATTGAAATGACTAGAAGTAGAAATCCGCCTCTTTGAGGAGAAGTTGAATTGACTAAATATGAAATGCTTATACCCCTTGTGAATTTTTTCTTCCCTCCACTTGGAATAAAGACTTCATGAATTAGAATGATGATCTCCTCTTCAATGCTTGAAATCTTGACTCTTTTCCTGCTCCAAATCTTGAAGGAAGACTGAAAATGCTCAATTGCTCTTGAATGCTTGAATTCTTAATCTCTTGAATTGTTAATGCTTGCTTCTAAATGTCGTCTAATTGTTGTGTCCCTTCAAATGAGAGGAGAAATCCTCTTATATACTTGTCTGAAGGGAAAATGAATTAATTTTCTGACATGAGCCGACATGGAGGGGTTTTTCCCGCTCAAATTTGAGATGGGTCAGGGGTCCAAAATAGGTCCCCATTAGGGAGGACCAAGGTGCCATGCTCTATTCCTGGTGAGGACTAGGGTGCCATGCTCTATTCCTAGTGAGGACTAGGGTACCATGTCCTGGTCCTGCCTTGTTTTGGGGTAGGATCAAGGTGGCAATGAGGTGCATCTTTCAACTAGATGGTATTTATGACTTGTATGAGCATAATTAGGTCTCTGATCAAGCCAAGGGGCACAAACACTAAGGCGAAGACCCAAATGCGATAAAAAATTGCAAGGGGTGCTATTTTAGGATGGTACAATATATTATCATATTATAGAATTCACATCAAATTAGGAAATAGAAAAAATAGAAAACAACATGGGTAATGCTAGTTTCACTATTATAGATGTACAAAATATTTTTAACAAGCACAAAAAATTGTTGATCCTTAACAGTTGTGAATTTGTTTTCTAAGATATAGAATTTGAAATGTGAGTAAGAGAGTGATGATAATTATATGCCCAAAAGAATGTTCCTTAATACAAAAGAAATCATGACCTAATATATCAACTTTGACATATACAAAAGAACTTTAAAAACTCATTAGATAACAACCAATTGTGGATAAGCAACTCTTATTAGTGTGTAGCAAGTAACTATAGCAAATAAACATTTGTTAACTAATCATTATTTCTAAATACCAACCATTCAAAGTCTTCAATTTTTTATATATTATGCTCTGAATATTGACAAAGTAAAAGATGTATATTTTAATGAGAAATTTGACTAAACGTTATATGTTAAAAATATTATTGGATAAAAAAAAGTAGTTCTTATTACAACTAATGTGTAGATAAACAACTATTAATGATAACTATTTTACAATGAATACAAAATCGACAAATGTTTTAATGTCAACCATTTGCTAAAACTATCATAATGATGTAACTTATCAAAATAAAAAGTGTACCTATGTTTGTCAATAAATAAATTAATAATATAGAGGGTAGCAACATGAATCAACTATTCTCTTTTAAATGGATAGATATTGAACTATTATTCTCTTCATCCAACACATCAAATAAATTATCCCAATCTTCAATATTGTAATAAAAGTCAGTTATCAAATGAAAGTCTCTTTTTGTGAAGGTGATGTGTTTATTTCATACATTTTGTTTTAATTTATCAACATTTTTTAAAAAATGGTTAAGAATTAATTCTTCATTCATGCTCTTTCAAGTTAAAATTATTGTAGTTTAATTGATAATTTCTTTCAAGATTTGATATGTCTATTTTTAGAATATAGCTAATTAAGAATACATTTAGTGCAAGGAATACAATAATAATATGTCTATTTTTTTTTTAATTAATTAATTTTATTTATTATCAATTAAATTCACATTGTTTACTTTATTTTGAATAAATAAATAAAAATTGTTATTGCAAATATGTATATTATTTAACATAAATTTGAATAATTTGACAATTATTATAATTAGGCTCTTAGAAAAGTATATAAACAACTATGTCATCTACTTCTCACATGAAACAAACTAACTTGTTATTCCATAACTTTTACTTCAAAAAGTCCAACATTTAGATAGACAACTAGTATGAAGATTAAAAATAACGGCGTTGTGATCCAAGTCTAATACAAGAGTATGCCACATTTTGATATATTATCAAATTATAGAATTCACATCAAATTGTAGAAAACAAAACTAACGAAAAATAGCATGGGTATACTAATTTCACTATTATAGATGTACAATTTTTTTTAACAAATATAGAAAAATTGTTTGATCCTTAATAATTGTGATCTTGATTTTAAGATATAGAATTTGAAATGTGAGAATGAGAATGATGATAATTATATGGCCAAAAGAATGTTCCTTACCATAGATGAAATCATGACCTAATATATCCACTTTGATGAATAAAAAAGAACTTTAAAATCTCATTAGCTATCAACCAATTGTGGATAAGCAAGTAACTATAGCAATAAACCTTTGTTAAATAATTATTGATTGTAATCACCAACCATTCAAAAGCTTCCATTTTTATGTGTTTTACATTCTTAAAGGTTGAAAAAGTAAAAGATGTATTTTTTTATTGAGAAATAACTAAATATTATTGAATGAAAAGAGTAACTTTCTTATTACAACTCATGTGTAGATCAACAACTATTAATGATTACTTTTTAACAATGAATACAGAAATGACAAATGCTTTAACGTCAACCATTTACTAAAAATGTCATAATGATGTGACTTGTCGGGATGAAAAATGAACCTATTTTATTAATAAATTAATTAATGATAAAGAGGGTAGCAACATTAATTGACTATTCTCCTTTGAATGGATAGACATTGAGCTATATTTCTTTCCATCCAACACATCAAATAAATAATGTTGAAATCCACAAAAATTGTAACGAAAGTCAATTATCAAACTCAATTTATCTTTTTATATAGGTGGCGTGCTAATTCCATGCATTTGTTTTGACTCAGCAACAATTTTTAGAAAGAGTGTAAGGGTCAAATCTTCATTCATATTCTCCCAAGTTCAAAATATTAGAGTATATTTGTTTTTAGAGTACAAACAATTAAAAATAAGTTTAGTGTAATGAATGAGATACTATAAGTAATATGTATTTTTTTTTGTATTCAATGAATTAATTTTACTTATCATCTATTAAATGCATGTTGTTTTCTTTATTTTGAATAAATAATCTTATTGTTATTATAAATAAGTGTAATATTTAACATAAATTTGAATAGTTTGATAATTATTATAGTTAGAATCTCAAAAAATATAAACAATCATATCACACATTTCCGACTACAAAATAAATATAATCTTTTATGATGCAATGCTAAATAGGTTATTTTAATTGTCAATGATAAAAACTAATCACTACTATATATTCCACAGTAGCACTTTAATGTGTTGAAAGTCCAAAATTTAAATAGACAATGATAGAGTGTGCACTATAATGTGTTGAACATTTTTATACAAATGGCACCTTAATACAAAATTGACATGTGCAAATTAATTTTTTCTAAGCTATTGTTGAGCCACCACCATGCACACGAAAATCACGCATGAGATTATTGTGTGGAATTGGGACTCACTTGCTCAGTCATAGTTTGAAAGTTCACGCATATTTAATGGATAGACTTCTTCATGGTTATCTCTTCAACATTACTCTTCTTTCACAAATTTATTTACATCCTTATTGCTACATATATTTGGTGAGTTCAATACATTAGTCTTTTATTTTATTTTATTTTATATCTAACTAATGATTATTTTGATAAAGAAAAGTCACATTACCAAAAATTAAGGAATAAAAAATGATTGAAGAGGATGAAAAGTAATAGTATGGAGGATTAAATTCAATAAAAAGTATAAGTTGAAAACTTTTGTCATAAAGTCTAGGACAAGACTTCAATGAAGAAAAAAAAAAAAAAAATTTGTTTTCTTAATTTTCTAAGATGTATGTAAATAATTGAAATGAGTTGAATAAACAATGGAAGAAAGTTTTAAAATTATTATGAATTTGATTTTGATGGATTTTAAGATTTGGAATAATGAGTATCAAATTACTGATTCTTTTTATAATTAAAATGTTTCTTGTAGTTTTGTAGGGATGAATTTATAGTCACAAATTAGTCTTGTATTTGTGAATTTGTCTTGTATAATCTATAGACTTTTATTATAAACTTTGCTCAAAATGTCTTGATTTTCGTTGCACTTCTTCATATTTACGAACTAGCAATATTTAAAAATATCTTCTTGGGGTTGTTTGTATGGCACTCAAAAACATATTCTCCAAAGTCTAGTCTCGTGAATGTGTATAGATAATTGAAGATGGTAATCTTTAGTCAAGCTAATACATCTAGAATACTTGTGCATGTTAGATAGTTCAAATAATCAGAGGACAACTGAGAGGGGGGGTGAATCAGTTGTCACTAGATTACCGGAACCCTAAGAATTTAAAAAATTTATTACCGAAACACATAAGATCAATACCAGAATACATAAACCAATTACTGAAATAACAGATATACCAATTAAGCACAACCAACAATTAGAGAATAGTTACCATCCACATGACACCAAGATTTGTACGTGGAAAACCTGGTAAAGGGAAAAACCATGGTGGGAAGCCTACCCACAGTCAGATAATACTTTTGTACTAAGTATGTGATTACAAATTGAGGGGCCTACACTTGCAGGAAGGTCAACAACCTAGAGCACACTGCTCATTACAAAAGGAGTCTCATTAACAACATAAGAAATCCAGACTACAATCCGAAAGGAAGAATGAACTGCAAAAATAACATCTCCTATGCCTAAATATAGTTTCGGTTAAGCTCAATACCAGAGGTCCTAAACCTCTTGCATAAACCCAAATCGATCACCTATGATCGACCAAATCCTCTACATGAATGATTATTACATTATTCACTTGCATACCGTGATCTACAATGAGATCATACACATATATACAAACCCTAGACCTTAAATAATTAGGTCAGCCACCCAGAAAATAAAACCTATTACATAATTATAAAATAGGTCGGCCTAAGGCCAAACAAATATCATCTAACCCATAAGTCATCCTGGAAACACATCGAGAAGTTTCAACAACACGTTACTTTAAGTCGGTCCATAACCTAGATAGCACCAGAGACAATTTAGGTCCACACACGCTAAAGAAATGATCCCAATCAATCAAGGCTTGAACACGATCACCATCAGCATCCTAAATCCCTAATAGAAGCTACACCAACACCACTTATGCATAGTATCAAAAGATCTTCAACAAAGCTTTGCCGGTGAAACCCTCTCCGGATCAATAAACTAGGCTTACCAGCATATGAGATAGCATCCGATCACCAAATCAATACCAACTAACTGAACATATATCTAAGTAGCAGGAATAGCAGATCTACGCCAATTCCATGATCAATATCAACTAAAGAGAGCAAAATTGAGATCTTACATTTAAGTGAGAAGCAATCAGTCTTCTATCAAGCATTGGAGAAGAAGTGAAGTCAAGATTCAAGCATTGGAGATGACATTCATGTTCTATTTTTTACAAAGGCTATCTACATGAAACCCTAATTCCTTGTGAAGACAAAAAAAACTTCATTAAATGTATATCATTAGTGTTTCAAACATTTTCAGTGTTTCCCTCAAAAGGAAAGCATTTTTACTGTAGCATTTCACTTACATTTCAATTCTATTTCAAGATTAATTCCAAAATCAAGGTTTGACCTAAGGCAAACCCATATTCCCAACAATTTTCCCCTTTTCAGAATAGGTATAGAGTTGAGTTTCAGAGGAACGAAAGGATTCATGGAGCTAAACAAGTTCCAGTTTGGATGGTGAAAAGTTAGGAGGACCAAGCTGACCACCACCACGGTCCTGACAATTTAGGATGAATATTAGGGAGCATATCTGAATCATATTCCTTTGCTCGAATTTAGGTTTGTGGCTTTGTACGAAGATTGTAGCTCTTTTTATGCATAATCTCTTCAATAATTCATTATTTTACCCTAATCTTTTACAATTCACAAATACAATTCAATTCAAGGGAAAGAAGAGCCCCATTTAGGAGGCCTGGAATTTGATCAAAATCTTGGTCAATTAGGCTTGGATCTATCAAATTCCTATCTTTCCCTAATGTGATGGTGATTAAGAAAAATTAGTGGTTTTATCACATGTAATGGTGAAAACCTAATTTTTAACACATTACATATATATTTAATTAGGGTGTCGAGCACATGCTCTAGATATGGTGCACATGCTTAGTCTTCAAGATTTATATTTTATAAAGGTAGAAGTTGCAACAAATGAAATGGTGAATTTCCTACTAATATTATTCATTAATTAGCATAGATTTATAGTCAAATCACTATTTAGTCCCAAAGGCATGAATAAATACTCAAACTTGAACCTTCTCTTTCCTTGAAGGTTATCAAGTCTAAATGAATGTAAGATTTGATGATAATTAGGTTTAAAATAAATTTTGGTGAGGAAATTTGTATTGTGGAGATAGTCCAACTTGTCCTCAATCCTAGAATAAGGTAGCGATTATTTAGTAAGAGCTTGTTGATAGATAACTAATCAATGAACAACTTCCATCTTTCATCCTTCTTCTATGTATCTTGAACAATTAGGTCACCACAAGGAAATGAGATAAGTTTTATATTTTCTTTATCTATTTATTTTTTAGAAATGATCTAATCAATAAAAAGGAATTAGGTAGAGGTGCCCCAATAATTAAATTAATAGATCATGTCTTATTGCAAAATGTGTAGGAACTCCCTTTAGTGCCTAAATGATATCTTTGTACTTTTCTAACTTGTAGTTTATTTGTGATATATATATAGTTGTTGTAAGAGAAAATAAAATATGCTTTGATGTTGCAAGAATTTTATTGTGTTTAAGTATGACCATCAAGAGAACAAACTTCTTACTAGAACTTATTAGCTTCTTATATTGTTTACCACTAGTTCACGTGATAGATTTAGAACCAACTCTAGATTATAAATATTTCTTATTGTGCCAATATCTATTACATTATTTTTTGGGTTTTCTTCATAGGATATATGTCTCAATGGTAAAGATATATTTTCTAAAGTAAAACATGGAATACCTCAAACAAATAAGTATCATAAGGATTATATCTTGAAAGGCTTAAATTTGTATGAAAAAACAACATGCTATAACCACATTCCATTTTCTAACATTTAAAATTCAAAATAAAAATAATGAATTAATTACATTACTCATAAAATACCTTTCCTTACAATATGTAAAAAATTATATGAAAATGAATGTTTCTTGTTTTAACAATAAATACCCAATCAACATATTTTTCATTGTTGAACAGACACTAATACTGAGAGGGAGGGGTGAATTGATATCCTTAAAACTTAAATCCTTTGGCACAATTCAAATTCAAAACCCTTAATCTTATCAACAACAGTGAAAGATAAAACAATAACCACCAATGCATAAGAGAACACCAAATTTACATGGAAAATCCAATAAGGAAAAAACCGCGGTGAAAACTATCTCACAATATATTTATGAACAATAATTAGAATTTTTTTAAGGCTCATTGCCTAAGGAAGCAACTACTCCCTAAATGACTTGTTAAATCAGTTCATTACCTCATAGAAAGATACAAAGGACCTGTTGGAAAGATTCACCATCTTAGAGTAGTACTCAACTCATAGCCTCCAATAGTCTACTTAGAATGTAGATACTCTTGACATGCTACATTTTAAGCAACCATTAAGAAATTCAACTCCAAAACATCCACCACAAGCTTTTACTGCCTCAACTTTGCATCTTTCACAATCCACACATACCACACACTTGCAATTGACTTGATCTTCTATATATATCTTCCACAAGCAAGGAAAACATTGAATTAGGTCATCCATAATAGGAGACAAGCAATGTGGCTCAAATCGAGACATCTTAGGGCCCAAATACAACTCAATGCAATGTCCAATGTTAGCACAAACCTCTAAATCAAGATAATTTTAATAGAGTTATATTTGGGTAAGTCTCTCTCATACTTGATTAAATAATCATGATTGAGATGAGTGAGGGAGGGATGAGTCCAATTGATCGATAAGACCTAAAAACAATAAGTGTTCTCCCAAATATATGGACTTATCATGGTCAAAGACTCAAGATTATGACCTTCTTTGAATGCCTCTTGCCTTCCTTAATTTTTGTTCTAACTTTTCTTAGTTCCAAAGTCCAATTTGAAATATCCATTTCACTACTTTATTTGAATGATCATAATTTCAAGTTATGTTTTGGATGAGAAATAGATATATTTTCTTATCTATAAAAGTCCATGATCAAGGTTTTATGTGCATGTTGAATATTTTCAAATGAAAGAAGATACTCCTAAAATTCAAGTGTTTGAGTGCTATTGGTAATAAAAAGATAGTTCTATGTGGAAACAATATAAATACTTGGAAACAAAGGATAATGGTAGGCAGAGATTTTTTTAGTGTCGAATATTCGCCAATTGGAGAATTCCGCATATTTTTGCATATTTTTTAGGAAATGGCGAATAGTCTGGGGCAACATAGTGGTCAAATGGGGTTAACGGTACACTATATTTTGGCTTCACCATTGACCACACACCGTTCAACGTGCATGCCCGTAATATTTGCCTGGAATCACTCGGACATGGGTATTAGATCACCTCTGTTATTCGCCAGAAATAGTAAAACAACCACATACCTAGGACCTAATTCGCCAATGGTAAATTAAATGTTCATTGCACGTGTCGGCCAAATTCGCCAATATCAATTAAAACATTATAAGCATTCGAGGACCCATTTCACCCCGCTTAAATCCAGATTCATTTTGAAACGCCTGCGCAATTCGCCAAAAATGTAATCATGGATTGATATAAATACACTCTTTCTTACAATTTGTTTGTGTCTGATTAGTAAATTTGGGAGCTCTTGATTCGCATTCTGCAATTTGAGTTGGAATGTCAAAGTTCATTGTAGGGCGGAGGGCCAGAGTTACAATCCTACAATCCTGGATACTCGACTGAGAATGAAGATGAACCTGTTAGTACTAGTCAGTTTCTGGATCTTGAGTCCATTTGGGATATAGAAGCCTTGGATTGAGTCACTGAAGTGAATTAGCAATCAGTTTATAGGTATTTATACTACAATTCTTGAGTCATATTACAATTTGCAATACTATAGTTGTCATTGATAATTTTTGATATTGTATTCCTTGAATTTGTCAATCAGATTGGATACTTATTTCATATTTTTAATTGTGAATTTGAATTATTAGTAAACAATTAGAATTTATTTTCTGAATTATTAGTAAACAATTGAATTATTGGTAAATTGGTTCCACATTATGTTGAACATGAAATGCAACAATTTGTGTCACGAGATCCATAAAATTATTCATATTGCATAACTGTTAGAACCTTTCTACTATTCTACATTAAATGCTTAACATGATGTTCATGGGTTTTGTGTTTCTTTATTGTCTTAGTTGGCTAGTAAACCGATGTTGTCGTGCATTGAAAATCTGAGTTGTCCTCTCTTTATTTGTCCAAGTCAACGTCAAGTGTGGTCAAATGGTTGGTCAGACAATGAGACATGTTTAATGTTTCATCTCTAACTCGTAGATAAATTTCATGTTTAACAATTTAAGTGGCAAGTTAGCGAGTGTTGGTTTGGGTTTAAATCGCAAGGTCCCTAGTTTTTTGGGTGTTAGCATTTTATGTTAGTGAGCTGGAGATTGTTAATAAAATTATTTTGGTCGCAAGGCCTCGAATTGGTTTGATGTCATGCATTATAGCCGCAAGAGCTAGCGAGTAAGTCATTAATGGTTTGTGTGCCACTACTCGCGCTTGTTTATGAAGGTAATACTAATTAACATAAAACATCTATTTTTGTTAGTACTCGCTGGGTCACTGTGGTCAAGAGATAAATAGTTTTGAGATTTTATGGTTATCACTAGCTCGCAAGTCCTTTATCATCAAGTCAGTTTAAGTCGCGAGCTTCCAAGTACTGGGAGATTTTAGTTGTCACTACCTCGCAAGATGTTTTTCACTTGACCATTTTATGTTGCAAGGTTGCGACTGGGTGTGATTTTATGTTATCACAAGGTCGCAAGGTGTTCGCGGTTAAGTCATTTTAATTTGCAATCATGCGATGTGGTTGGGATCCCAGCTTAGTTGGTTTCATCACTTGCTCGCAGGTTTTGAAGTTGTTTAGCATTTTATATTGCGATCTGGTGATAGGTAAGTTTTGGTCTGATTTTGTGGTCATCGTATGCTCGCGGGTTTGTAAGTCTTAAGTCAAAAAGTGTTGCGAGCATGCAATGGCGGTTAAGTGTCTTGTTGTCGCAGGATCGCAAGGGTTTAAGTCAAGTTAAGTTTTGAGTTGTGAGCTTGCAATGAAATAAGTTGTTTTGTTAGATTTGTAGTGGTTGCTAGCTCACAGGTAAAGAAATAATATTACAAATGTTGTTGCGAGGTTGCGACTGAAGGGCTTGATGAAGATCAACGGTTGTCACTCACTCACGCGATTCTTTGAGGATTCATAAAAGGGGTTGCGAGCTTGCGATTAAGAGAATTTGGTAGCATTGTCGGTAACTCGCCACTTACTTTCCAAATTGTTATAACCGGTTGCGAGTGAGTGATTAAAGATGGGGATTGACACGTGGAGTTGTTTGTCGAGTTCTGTAAAAGTTTTGCCACGTGTTTTAATAACTTAATATCTTGAAATCGCCAATATATTTTTTATGGTTTGAAAATAGCTTGAAATCGCCAATATTTTATTTTCTATGGTTTGAAAATAGGTTGAAATCACCAATATTTTTTTTTAATGGTTTGAAAATAGCTTGAATTCGCCAATGCAAATATTTTTCTGGTTTTAAAAACATTACAATTCGCCCATGCAAATATTTTTCTATTTTAAAAACATTACAATTTGCCAGGATTTTTCACAAACTTTGAGCAATCACGGCTAATTCGCCAATGGAGATTATTATTTTTTCTCCGTAAACTGCAAAAATTCACCAGTAAAAGTATAATTTTCCTTAGGAATTATACAGCTTTCGCCAGGTTTTTACACCTTGTCCGAGGGGGGGTTTCTTAAAGTTTTCCCTAATGGTAGGCATCAACCATGACAATAAGCATGTTTAGAATCTCCATAAATGTCCTTGGAATTTATAACTCACATGTTGTATGATTTTGATTCTCATTAAAAAATTAGCATCATATAGTTTATGTTGAATTTATTGATCTTACAATATTTCAACATTCCTCTAATTTGTTTCCATATATTCTTATGTTTCATCTTGATCATTCTAAATTCTAGTAGGATTTCTCTGATCATAAAAAAAAAATTATTTTTATTATCAACTTTATGTACTCTAAGATTTTTGAGGTGTTGATCTTTACCTTTCCAATGAGCCACAATAAATGCATTATCACTAGAAGGACCAAAGATAATTGCTCAATGATTATCATGCTAAATTTTTTGTTTATCTATTTTATCATCTTGTACTAATATTTTGGAAGATTAATTAGATTTAATTTGGGGGTAATCATAAAATAGATTTTCATAATGATTTAATTTGCCACATCCAAACAAAATGGCTCCATAATCTAGAGTTTGATATAAATTCAAATCTGAAGCCTAAATCTTAATAGCTTTGCAAAAGGAATTTAAATAATCTAGTTCAATATATATTTGGACATTGTTAGAAATTTTTTTATCCCTGGTAATCTATTGGGTACTTTAATGAATCAAGCAAAACTTTTAGGAATTTATCTTTTTAGAAAATCAATGGCAAGGAAAACAAGATGAATCCAAATTAGAACCTTGGAAGGGATTTTCATTATTGAGATGAACAAATATAGATCGTTGTTAGCATTATGGATGAATTGATTATGTGTTGCCTTGATGTTTTGTCATTGATGCCAACACTAGCTGTTATGGTTGGTTACTGATAGACAGGTTTTGGTTACCGGTAGAAGATCTAGTGTTATCGGCAGAAGGGACTATATGTTGGACACTTTTGGCATGTTTGGATCAATGGAGTATGTTTGATTTTATGTGTTACATGTTCCTGGAGTATGTTTTGGTCATTTGGTATTGAATTGGTGATCGATGCTATCATACACTCTTGTAAACACTTACCGACATGGGTTTAAGGTTTTATCAGTAGAACTTTTATTGAGAATCTTGGACAGGATGCATAAGTGGTGTTGGTGTGGCTTCTCGATGGATTTCAGGATGCTAAAGATGTTCTTTGATCATGCCTCAACTGATTGAAGACATCGCTTTGGCGTGGTGGACCCAGATTAGGTCTGGTACCTATCTTGGTTATGGACCGTTATCATGTTAACGTGTTCTCTACACATTACCGGGATGATTTATGGATTGGTTATTGATATTTTGGTCTCAAGCCGACATGACATATCATTGTAATATGGATGTATGTAATGATCTTATTGTAATATCTTTTAGGTGACCGACCTAATTGGTTTAGGCCTTAGGGTTGGTATAAATTGATGTAAGATCTCATTTTAGATCATGGTATGGGAATGGAAATGTAATATCATATGCGAAGGATTTTTGGTTGATCATTGAGGATCAAATTGGGTTTAAAGAAGAGTTCAAAGGCCTTCAGTATTGAGCTTAACTAGGACTATAATCAGGCATGGTAGATGCTATCTCTGGTAGTTCATTCTTTTGGATTGTTGTCCAATTATCTCGAGGTGGTTATAACCTCTCTGTAGTCAGTGAGACTCTTTTGCATGAGTAGTACGCTCTAGGCAGTGTGCCTTCCTGCATGTGCAGGCCCCTCATTGTATCACATACTTTTTGTAGAAGTATCATCTGACTGTGGGTAGGCTTCTCACCATGGTTTCTCCCTTTATGTGTTTTCCATGTACAAATCATGGTGTTATGTGGTATGGTTGCATTGTGTTGGTTATTTTTTTTATTGTTAAGTTGTATTGTTTACCAATATCTATTTCTGCTAGTCTGGTACTTAATGTTTATATGCTCCAGTTAAAGGTTATTAAGTGGTTTGATTGATATAATTTGTTGACAACTGATTCACCCCCACCCCCTCTCATTTGTTCACCAATTATCCTAACAATCGTAAGGTGTCATGAAAAGGCCAACATGTTTGGAGAAATATGGACATCCTTAAAAATCTAAACACAATTAGAAAAATTATTGAAAGAAATAAAAAATAACTATTGGCATCTAATTTTATCCCTTTGTGTCTTTTGAGCCTAATCCCCCTTCATCATTGGATTCAATCTAATAGTCATGTATTTACAAATTAGAACATATAGTCAAGATTATAACTAATTGTAGGTATCTCCTTTCTTCGAAGAAGGAAGCTATTAATTTTTAAATCATTAGCTTTTTCTAAAGAAAATTGTTATCTTTAAGGTAGGTTCACAAGAATATTTGTTGCATTAGAACAACTTGTTTAAAGGAGAGGGGTGAGGAACCTAAAGACTCATGTGGTTCAACCATGAACCCACAACCAAAAATTGACAAAAGTGAAAGAAAAATAGAGAAAACTTAAACCTATAAAGTAAAAAAATGTCATATGCAAGGTTGAATAACACCATGCACAACCTGTTGGCCATTTGGAGGAATTGAGTGTGTTGCATTGATGTCAACACTAGCTATTTTTGAATTAGTTTCCTATTTTTATAATTTTTTTGAATTAGTAAATTATACTCGTTGGAAAGCTTGCTCTGAGCACTACCATCTTAAATTTTTGGGTTATCAATATTCTTTCCTTTGAGCCTTGAACCAAAGGTTTGAGGGCCAAAATTTCTCAGAATTCTAAAGAATTTGAGGAGAGATCTCAAACAAGGTTGTTCGTACGAACATGGTTTCGATCAAACCCCCTTTCGTTCGAACCCCTTAGGCAAAATAATGACATGAACTTTCACGTAACCGCCTGGTTTGAACGAACCCAACCTTTCGTAATGGTCGACGTTCGTTCGAACCCAAGCCGACCCAAATTTCTATTTTTTTTAACAATTTAGTATGTCATATAACTATGTAACGTGTGGATTGGACCTCTCGATGTGTTTCCGGGATGTCTTATGAGTTGGATATTATTTGTTTGGTCTTAGGCCGACATGTTTTGTAATTATGTAATTGGTTTATTGTCTGGTGGCCGACCTGATTATTTATGGTCGAGGGTTTGTATATATATGATGTAAGATCTCATTATAGATCATCATGGTCATAGGAAAGGGATATGGATATGTAATGCACGAATAATGTAATATCATTTAGGCAGAGGATTTGGTCGATCATTGGAGATCGAGTTACGTTTATGTAAGAGAATTTAGTCCTCTGATATTGAGCTTAACTGGAACTATACTCAGGCATAGGAGATTCTAACTTTGCAGTTCATTCATTCTTCCGGATTGTAGTCTGGATTTCTATGTAGTCAGTGAGACTCCTTTTGTGATGAGCAGTGCGCTCTAGGATGTTGGCCTTCCTGCAAGTGTACGCCTGTAAAGTTCTGATGCCAATACCTAACAAGATGAGAGGGGTGGGGTGAATCATACAAACTTAATCTTCCATAAAATTAACAGATTCAACCTCGGTAACTTATACTTCAGCAATATAACCAAAAACTGCTAAACATGCAAACTCATAAACACATAATCATCATAACACATATAACACCAAATTTAACGTGGAAACCCAAATAGGGAAAAACCACTGTGGGATTTCGGACCCACTAAGAAATATACTCTTCTAGAGTATGCTCGGTTAAAAGCAAATCCTATTAAAGATTACAAACACATTGCTAGATGTGACCCGATTAAGGGATTTCCCTCAGATCTATTAGGATCTTCACTTTGTTAGAAGTGACCTTGTCAAAGGATTTCAAACACTCATTTAGAATGTTACCTTGCTAGAGGGTTTACAAATAAGATTGTTAAGTCCACTCGGTTAAGAGATTTTTTGTCACTTACAAAATAAACAATAGTAATAAATATATCTACAACTTCACATCTGAAATGCTAAAGCAGATTCTTATTTGCTCAAAACAATCTTGTCATAGGACTTATCTTGTCCCTCTGCTCAGCTCCTTACTCTGTTATTCAAACAGGTCTTCAAGATTCTATGCTCAGTAATCACTATGTAGCATCCATGTGCTTACACTTGCCCGCATACATTGTTCATCAATAATTTCTTATTTATAAACAATTTGCTAACCGCTAAATCTCCTTGATCACATTTCCCATGATCAATCTTAGCCATCAGATCTTCAATCTTGACTAGGTTCAATGCATCCTTCGATCTGAAAACATTTTACCTCGCCTTGGGACTTGCATTCCTTTCTTGGAACTTGCACAAGGTTATTGCGGTTCAATCTGTGTTGTAGATCTTCCTGCCAATTTTCCATTGCCATAGATCCTTAACAAACTTCATGCATGACATACCAATCATTTAATCAACTCCAGCTCATCATTGTCCTTCATTAAATAATGTTTTTATCCATCCAATGCGATCTGTCATAACTCGGTTGCAACTTGGTAAATACTAAACTTTACTTGGTAGACATTCCTCCTTCATTAACCGATATCGATAACCTTAGGGCTTACCAACTATGTTCCTTAGGGTTTACCGACTAGGTTCTTTACTCGGTGACATAGTATAGTATTAACCTTACAATCAACAACATATGTAGGATATAAAAACAATCTAAACATCATGATCTCATCATTGTCTAACTTGGTAATAGTTTCCCATTGAATAACTTATTTCTCCCCTTTCTTATCACATTCTTTCTGTGTCTCTTACCAACCACTTAATACTCATCAAAACATACTTCTTAAGATATGGCAACATCATACTGAATCAGAAAATCAATTTCTTGACATCAATGACAAAATAATGTTATAAAGATAGTTATCATCCTTTTTCAGTTATATCAAATAATCTTCAACAACCTTCTCAATATCCTTAATGAATATCAACAATCTTTCTTTCTATTGAAATGCCAACAATCTCCCCCTTTGGCATTGATGGCAAAACCAACTTTTAAATGGTAATACCAACAAGATATTCAAATTAATTCGGATTCAGATTGTTGTTAAACTTCTCCTGTTATCCTTGAGCTGTTAAAATCTCCTGAAGTCTTCTCCCTTTTTCATTAGGCTTCTGAGCTATTGTCTTGCATTTAGTCTGCTCCCTTTTGTAATCTTCTCCCCCTGTCATTAGTCTTTTGTTATCTTCTTCATTTAGGATTTTACCATTTAGTCTTCTCCCCCTTTGACAACAATGCCAAAAAGTAAAAGAACTAAATCATGATTTCTTCCTCTGTGAAGTAATTTGCCTTTCTATGTATCATCTCAGTTTCAGTCAGAGCAACTTGTCTCTATTCACTATTTCCTACACACCTTTAGAAAACCTTCTAAAGTGCGTAAATCAGCATCAATCCACACATAATATTCTGTAGATTCATCGAATTGATGCTTTCACTGAACTCTGTTAGTGAGTAGAAGATAGGGGTAGGACCCCTATCTTGCTTCTGAGATATTCACAAGTGTCCCTTGGCAGTGGTTTTGTGAAGATGTCTACTAATTTCTCCTTTGAACTGATATATTCCAGCACAACTTTCTTCTCTTGAACTTCTTCTCTGAGATAATGATACTTTATAGAGATACGTTTTGTCTTAGAGTGCATTACCGGATTCTTTGAAATATTAATGGCACTTGTATTATCATAGAAGATAGTTATTGGCTCGGTAACTTTCTCATTTATACCTTCCAACAGTTGTTTGATCCATGCTATATTGGTACAATTCAATGCTGCAACAACATATTCAGCTTCTGCTATTGACTGTGAGATACATCCTTGTTTCTTACTAAGCCAACTTACTAGTCTTTCTCCCAAAAAGAAAGCTCCACCACTTGTGCTTTTCCTATCATCTATGTTGCCTGCCCAATCAGCATCAGTATAAACTTTTAAATCAAAATCATTTCTCTTTTCATATACTAAGCCATAATCTTCAGTGCCTTTCAGGTATCTGAAAATTCTCTTGATTGTTGTCATATGGGTTTCCTTGGGATCTGCAGAAAATCTTGCAACAATACCTACTACATGTGCTATATCCGGTCTACTATGCACAACATATTGCAACTTCCCAATCATAGATCGGTAAAGTGTCTCATCAACAGATGTAGATTCATCATTCTTTGATAGTTTACAGTTAGTAGTCATAGGAGTACTTACTGGTTTAGAATCCTTCATTCCAAATTTCTTTAAAATTTCCTTTATGTACTTGGATTGAGTAATGAAAATCTCATCTTTCATTTGCAGTATCTGTAAACCTATAAAATACTTTATCTCACCGATTAATGACATCTCAAATTCTTTGCACATTTCATTTCCAAAGTTCTTGCATAAGGAGTCATTACCACAAAAAAAATATCATCAACAAATATGGCTAAGATCAGTATTCCATTGTCCTCATCATTCTTCATGTAAATATTGTTGTTTTCACTTGTCCTTATAAAACCAATCTTGATTAAGTAAGAGTGCAGTCTTTCATACCATGCTCTAAGTGCATGTTTCAGACCATATAAAACTTTGTTTAATTTACATACCTGATCTTTACTCTTGTCTTCAACAAATCCTTTAGGTTGTTCAATGTAAACTTCTTCTTCTAGTATACCATTCAAAAATGCAAATTTAACATCCATTTGATATACCTTGAAATTTTTGAAAGCAGCATATGCCAACAATGTTCTTTTCCCTCAAGTCTAGCCACAAGTGCAAAAGTCTCACCATAATCTATTCCTTCTTCTTGAGCATAACCTTTGCAAACTAGTCTTGCTTTGTTCCGAATGACCTTACCTTTTTCATTTAGCTTGTTTTTGAAAATCCACTTTGTACCAATTACATTTTTGTCCTTCAATCTTGGGATCAGTGTCCATGTGTCATTCTTCTTGATTTGATCAATCTCTTTTGTTATAGCATTTACCCAATCTTCACTGTTAAATGCCTCTTTTACTATTCTCGGTTCAAATTCATATATCAGACATGTGTTCTGTCTCAGTTTGTTCCTTGTCATTACTAGATCATCCTTATCTCCTATAATCTGACTTGATGCATGATGTCTTCTGACATATTTGGCTAATATAGGCTCGA
The DNA here is from genome assembly GCF_030272615.1 of Cryptomeria japonica. Taxonomy (NCBI): domain Eukaryota; kingdom Viridiplantae; phylum Streptophyta; class Pinopsida; order Cupressales; family Cupressaceae; genus Cryptomeria; species Cryptomeria japonica. The sequence continues at coordinate 277,133,873 of NC_081411.1, read as the reverse complement.
TAGGTTCTGTATGATCTTCTTCATCACTCGGTAACTGGACATTATCTTCATTTTCTTCAACAGCTTTCTCAGTAGGACTTCTCGATTGAACATAAACAAATTCTTCATAATCTTCTGGTTCTTTGGAATTTCCTTCATCATTTCTTTCTGCAAATTCATCAATTTTCACATTTGCACTTTCCACTATTTTGTTAGATGATTTGATCAGACATTTAAATGCTTTACTTCTAGAAAAATAACCAAGAAATGTTCCTTCTTCACTTTTATGATCAAACTTTCCATTTCTGTCATCTTTGTGAACATAGCATCTACTTCCAAAGATTTTAAAATAACTTACATTAGGTTCCTTGTCATACCAGATCTCATATGTTATCTTCATAGTTCCTTTCTTTAGTTGTACTTGGCTCAGGGTGTAAACTGCAGTGCTGATTGCTTCTCTCCAAAATGTTTGAGGTGCCCTTTTTTTTATCATCGGGGTTCTGGCACAATCTACAATTGATCTATTTCCTTTCTCAGCTATCCCATTTTGCTGAGGTGTTCTCAGTGCACATACTTGTCTTTTTATACCATAATCATTGCAAAATAAGTTAAATTCATTAGAAGTGAACTCTCCTCCTCTATCAGATCTAAGACATTTCAGTTATCTTCTTGTTTCATTTTTGTAGGATTTTGCCAAGATCAAGGGCACAATGAAGAGCATAAAAAGAGAGACAATAGAATGACAAGAACAAACTATATTCTCATCAATATGCAAAATGATCAATTGGATTAACCAATACAATGAATATAGGCCTGCTTATATAGGCAAGGCCATATGGATGTATGAGCAAACAATTATGACATGTGGCTCAATGAGAAACAAGGGTAGGTAAGAAATACTAGGGGTAGGTAGGAGAAATAATATAATATTCCACAAGAGGTGGATGACCCACTGAATGTGGAGTGTAATAGAAAAATAAGACCACAAAAGGTGGAATTTCTCCTACAAGCTCTATCCCTATGTGCACTTCCCTAAGTGTCTCAAATCCAAACTACGAAGTGATGCATTATCCTAAGTTAACTTAAGTAAAGTGTAATAATATCCATAATGAATATTTATTTACACCAACACCCCCCCTTAAGTGCAACTTAGGGGAATGAAGACTCAAGTCAACAATGCAAGATGGGTCCCGGCTACTAGGCCATGATAGGTACCCATGTACAATATGCTAATGCAAGCAAAACCATGCAATGCAATCTCACACAAATGGAGAAAAGGAGAAAACCCAGTGGGAAAAAACTCCCCCCCAAAAGAGAGATGAAAGTACAAAAGACTCTCAAAGAAGAAGGACAAAACCTCCAAGAGGAAAAATTCCCCCCCATAAGAGAGAAAGGAGAAGTCAGCTGACCCCCCCTAATGACACATCCCGCACCCCCAAGAGAGCTCACAACTGCTGGAACTTACTCTCGGTGAAAGGTTTGGTGAATATGTCAGCAACCTGTTCCGCTGTAGGACAATACTGCAAATCAATGACCTACTCCTGAATGAGCTCTCAAATATAGTGCATATGAATCTCGATGTGTTTGGTCCGCTGGAGCTGGACTGGGTTCTTCGAGATCGCAATAGCACTCTGATTGTCATAATGTAGAACTGTCGGCTGTCGAGTGGTGAATCCAAACTCTGTGAGAATCTACTGGAGCCAAATGGTCTTAGTCACTACGTTAATAGCGCCTCAATACTCAGCCTCAGTCAAAGAGAGAGCAATAGCATGCTGCTTTTTGCTCTGCCAACAAATGGGGCCTGAACCAAGGTGAAAATTGTAACTAGAAGTAGACTTACGATCATCAAGATCGCCAGCCCAATCGGAGTTTGTGTAACCAACCAAGCAAAGTCCTATGCCTGCTGCATAGTGAATCCCATAGTGATGTGTACCCTGGATGTAATGAAGGATGCATTTGGCGTCTTTCCAATGAAGCTCATGTGGTTCCTGCATGAAGCGGGAAACCATGCCAACTGCAAATGAAATATCAAGGCGTGTATGGGTCAAGTAGATGAGACTACTCACAAGCTGATGATACAAAGTGGCATCAACTGGTGGAGAAGAACACTGAGCCTCAAGCTTAACTCCTGAAAGAAAGGGAGTCAGGGCAAGCTTACAATCAGCCATATGAAAGCATGCAAGTAGATCAAGAGCATACTTGGGCTGCGATCGTGTAATCTCGGAAGGTGACTGTGAAATCTCTATCCCGAGAAAGTAGTGCAAAAGACCCAAGTCAGTCATAGCAAATCTGTCATGCAAAGCAGATTTGACCCTGCTAATGATGGATGAAGTACTCCCTATAATGATCAAGTCATCAACATAGAGCACAAGTATCAAGTGAGAGTCATCCTATCGCAAAATGTAGACATTCGGATCGGAATGACACCTGGTAAACCCTGCGGAGAGAAGAAAGGAATCCATCTTGGCGTACCAAGCCTTGGGGTCCTTCTTAAGGCCATAGAGAGATTTCCTTAGTCTGCAAACCAAGGAAGTATCCTGGATGAAACCCTGTGGCTGCTCCATATAAATCTCCTCATCAAGATCACCATGAAGAAAAGCACTCTTCACATCCATCTAATGTACAACCCAACCATGAGCTGCAGCAATAGCAAGTGTCAAACAAATGGAGTTCATCTTGGCTACAGGTGCAAAGGTCTTAGTATAGTCAAGACCTGCAACCTGAGAGAAACCTTTCGCAACAAGCCGAGCCTTATACTTATCCACACTACCATCTGCTGCAAACTTGGTCTGATAGATCCACTTACATCGAACCATCTTTCTCCCCTTAGGGAGATGGACTAAATCCCAGGTGTTGTTCCTCATCAAGGAACTATACTCTTCCTCCATAGTTTGGTCCCACTCAGGAACCCCTGATGCTTCCCTAAATGTCTGGGGATTGGAAGCAGTAGCAATGAATGCATGTGGTAGATCCTGATGTTGTGATCGAGTTCTCCATGTATCTGAAGGATCCCCAACAAGAGAACCCGTGGACTCAGGTGTCTGTCGAGCCCAACGAGGTCTACATGGAGGTGGAGAATGAGGCTCCTCAACTGCAAGAGGACCCTGCAGAGGTGTAACCCTGCGAGTCGGAGTTGTAGGAGTCTCATCATCTGAATCACTAACATCACTATCCATAATGGAGGAAGGTGGAGGATGTAGAGAGGCTAAGCTAGGAGAGCTTTCCTCAAAGTGAACACTCATCTCAATGAACCCCTCATGTGTCTCAAGATCCATCAATCTATATGCCTTAACACCCTCAGGATATCCAAAAAATATGGAAGGCCAACTCTGAGGTTCCAATGCCTTGCGTTTCTGTGGAGGTATGCGAGCCCATGCTAGACACCCAAAGACTTTGAAATGTCTCACAATCGGTTTCCTGCCAGCCCAAGCCTCAAAAGGAGTAATACCTTGCAAAGCTTTATGAGGAACCCGATTCTGGATGTGTGTGGCACAACTGATAGCCTCTTCCCAAAAGGCAAGATCAAGAGAATGTGCATGTACCATATAGCTAGCCATTTCTTTGAGAGTTCTATTCTTGCATTCTGCAACTCCATTCTGCCGTGGAGTGTATGCAACAAAATGTTGAAGATCAATCCCCTCAAATGTACAAAAATCCTCAAGTCTTTTGTTCACATATTCCCTTCCATTATCTGTGCGAAGAATCTTGACCACTTTCCCTGATTTCTTCTCCACATTAGTCTTGAAGTCCTGAAATCTGTCAAATACTTCACTCTTATGAATGAGAAAGTAGACCCAAGTGAAGCGGGAGTAGTCATCAATGAAGGTGAGGACATAGCGGGCCTTGCTAAATGAAGGTGTTGGAAATGGACCTGCTACATCACTGTGAACAAGTTGAAGAACTTCCAAAGCTCTCCAAGCTTTCCCCTTATCAAACTTCTCCTTGAGATGCTTGCCCATGGAACAACCTAAACATACACCCTCTGAAAAACTGATTCGAGGTAGACCTGTGACCATGTCTTTAGTGCTAAGCTGCTGAAGATAGCGGTAGTTGAGGTGACCAAACCGCTCATGCCATAGCTTACTTTTTGAATTTGAATGAGTAAGCAAGGCCCTAGAAGGTGAACTTGGCACAAAGTGGGAGAATGAATAAAGCCTTGACTTGTCCCACTGCTACCAAGGCATTATCATCAAGTTCCTTGACTACAACTGAATCTGGTGTAAACTCAACCTTTTTCCCATTTCCATAGTGAGTGATTTGGTAGATAGAGAGAACGTTGGTAGACAAGTTAGGAACATAGAGAACATTCTCAAATGTTCCATCATCCATGTCAACTGAACCTTTCCCTTCAACGTCTACTTGTGTATCATCACCTATGTAAATGTGAGGTACCTTAGATGGCTCTAATGAAGAAAACTGCTCCTTTGTAGAACCCATGTGATATGAAGCACGCGAGTCAAGTATCCATTGTTGTGAAGAACCTGTTGTAGCCACAAATGCTTGCCCTTTTCCCTTAGACTGTGAGGAAGAGGAAGGAGATGAATCCTTCTTTGTGTAGGCGGATGGCAAGTTGATGTTGTTTTTCTTAAGAAGATTAGTTAACTCATCAACTTGCTTTGTGTGGCATCGATGCTCATCATGACCATACTTCTTGCAATATGCACAAGTTGTTTCATCCTTCTTAGGTGGTGTCCCCTTCTTGGAAGAGGATGAAAAATCGCCTTGTGATGGAGAGGATGATTGTCCTTTTTCCTGGTGTGGCTTAGACTTGGATTGCTTCTTCTTGTTGTTGAAATCTTTGCCTTGACTTCCTTGATTCCCTTGATTAGCCACCAAAGCCTTGGACTTTGAAGACTTGAGAAGCCCCATGTTCAACAACTTAGATTGTTCCAATATCAACATTTCTGTGAAAGCATCAAATGAAGGCATAACATAGGAACTCCCCACTATCAAATGATGAGTTTGGAAGCCAGACACAAATGCTACATATTCTGGTGCAAGCTTGTCCAACAAGTTGAATATCAACTGAGCATCCTTTTTGTCAATTCCACAATCCTTAAGATTTGCTCTTAGCTCATTTGCTTTGGTGACATAATCTTGGATTGTATCAAAACTCTTGGGATCCAAGTTGGTGAGCTCATTGTCAATCTTATAACCTCTGATTTCTTCAACTTGACCATACAGTTTCTGAAACATATCCCAAGCATCTTTGATTGTAGTACACTTTTCAATATGAAAGATGAGGTCATCTGATACATACTTGTGCAAAGCGCAAAGTTCCAAGAGCCATGCAATTCTTAGTGAGCCATTCTAATTGAGCATTAGGATCAGCCTTAGGATCAGGTGGTGCTGCTATTGTTCCATCTATGTAATGTGTGAGACCCTTTTCCATTAATTTACTCCATACTTTTATTTTCCATGATGCATAATTATGTGGAGTTAAAGGTGGAAATTTATGAGGACTCATTGCAACAAAAATGAAAGAGCACAAAGAGAGGCACAATCACATAAGACACCCCCCCAAATTTACTCAATCAAAGAACCCCCCCAAAAGTGAAGATTTGGCACTTTATAATTAGTGCGTATATAATGGGCCACTTGCAAAAAATGGCAAAGTGGGCTTCTGATTACAATTTTACAACTGCCTCAATAAGGCCAAAAGAGACTCAAAATAATAATGCAAGAGATCTAAACTAAGATCCAAGCACTTTACAAGTACCTAATAGGCCAAATAAGACCAATATCTAAAAGTACAACTTCCACTCAAAATCTCTAAAATATGATCATAGATTATGAAATTAGACAAAAAAACATGCACTTTCAAAAAAAATGGCACTTGAAAAGGAGGCCGTATGAGCTCAAACAAGGCCTTTGAAGTTGCAGAATTGAGGATTGGACAGGTACAGCTGAGATAATCCAAAAATTCTGAAAAACCTGTGAACCAAAATCAGAAAATAGCCACACCACTGTGTAGATCATGAAATTTTAGCCCATTTCAAAAAAAATTGCACCAAAAAAGGAGCAAAAATGAGCAAGATATGGCCTTTCAAAGTTGAACTGCAAAACTGAAAAGCTCAATGAAGAGGGGGTCAAAAAATTTCAAAAGTCTGCTGATGTGGCACTAATGTCAGCAAATGACGGGCTTAAATTTGACACCCATCTGGCCGTCACAAAAACTTCACCCCCTGCATGGCATCCGTACTGTACGGACAGGCTGATGTGGTAGTCTGCATCAGCTCTGCGTGGCGGGTGACGTGGCTGTGTCTTATGTGTCCACGGGCCAATGGCCTCCTGCCACATGGCGGTCGTGGGTCGCCGGTTTAAAAGACTGCTGGCGGGGAGGGAAGCATCGCCCGGAGGAGAAGGGCGGCGGGACACTACAGGTTGCCGGAGGGCCGGGCCGGCGGGAGGCGTCGGTGCCAGAGGCTGTGGGCCGATGCCGGGAGGAGCCATCGTGCCGGGAGTTGGAGGTTCATTGGGAGCCGGTGGAGCCGCCGGAGTCGGTGGATTGGGCCGGTGGGGGCAGGGTACCGGAAGACCAGTGCGGGCATTGATGCCGGATGATGGGGACTGCACAGGTGTCGGCGTCAGACGGGGAGCTGCATGGGTGGCGTTGGCAGACTGGTCCTGCAGCACGGTACAGCGGCGACGGTCCAACCTGCAACAATGCAGGGTATAGAGAGCACGGGGGGGGGGGGACTGTGGACCCCCCAAAAAAACAATATTTTTTTTTTTGTTTTTTCAGATCGCTTTTTTTTCCGAAAATTTTCCAAATTTTTCTTTTTTTTTTTGGAAAATAATTAAATTTTTTTTGAAATCCATACAATAATAGCCAAAATGGGCAAAAAAAAATTCTCACCAAAATAGGTTGACTTTATAGTTGAAATTCATGGAAACGACCTCCCGGATTCAACCGTGATGTCCAAATCGTTGTATGACGCCCCCCAAAAATGAAGATCACCAAATCCAAAAATTGAAGCCTCCAAAATGTCTCCAAAAAAATAATCAATGAAGCCCTATAAGCTCTAATACCATGTAGGATTTTGCCAAGATCAAGGGCACAATGAAAAGCATAAAAGGAGAGACAATAGAATGACAAGAACAAACTGTATTCTCATCAATATGCAAATGATCAACTGGATTAACCAATATAATGAATATAGGCCTGCATATATAGGAAAGGCCATATGGATGTATGAGCACATAATTATGACATGTGGCTCAATGAGAAACAAGGGTAGGTAAGAAATACTAGGGGTAGGTAGGAGAAATAATATAATATTCCACAAGAGGTAGATGACCCACCGAATGTGGAGTGTAACAGCAAAATAAGACCACAAAAGGTGGAATTTCTCCTACAAGCTCTATCCCTATGTGCACACTTCCCTAAGTGTCTCAAATCCAAACTACGAAGTGATGCATTATCCTAAGTTAACTTAAGTAAAGTGTAATAATATCCATAATGAATATTTATTTACACCAACAATTTTCAACTCTTGCCTTGTACCATTTAAACATTTTAAAAGCTTCTGATTTTTCTTTTAAAAACATAACTGACATCATCCTTGAGTAATCATCCACAAATAATATGAAATATTTATCACCATAATAACTTTGAACTTTCATGAGACCACAAAGATCAATGTGTACTAGATCTAAAATTCCTTTAGAAGTGTAGGACTTACTTGTAAAGCTTGATCTTGTCATCTTACCCATCTGGCATCCTCGGCATACAACATTCTTAGGTTTTTCCAGACTCGGTAGACCTCTTACTCAATTCTTCTTACTTATTTTGATCAAATTATCAAAATTTACATGACAAAACCTTTTATGCCATAACCAAGTATCATCTATCTTAACATAAAGACACTTGTTCCGAGTTGAGTCAAGATGAAATGTATTACCTTTTGTTTGTGTCCCGGTAGTAGCTAACTTTCCATGCTTGTCATTAACTTTGACAATTCCTTTTTGAAATTCTATTTAGTATCCTGTATTGTTTAGTTGTGCTACACTCAACAAATAGTATTTCAAACCTTCAACCCAGTATACATCATCACATTTAGCATTGTCAAGAAGTGTTATAGATCCTTTACCTTTCACCGGACATGGTGCATCATTACCAAATCTTACATAGCCTCCATCATAGTCTTCTAGTTTAACAAACTTGTGTTTATCACCTGTCATGTGATGTGAGCATCCATTGTCTATGATCCAAGAATCGTTATTATTTATGTGAGATATTAGGGCCTTTTCTTCATACCTTTCTTCATCTAATCTATCTTTAATAGCCACATAAACAACTTCCTCTGTATTCATTTCATCAGATTTGTCATCATTGGATTCCTCATCAGCTACTAGGCATGTCTTTCTATCTCTCCTTCTGAAGTCTCAATGCCCTCTATATTGGTTGTCTTTCTTCATGTTATCTTGGTATTCTCTCTTTTCACTAGATTCTTTGTCAAGGCAGTTAGAAGCCATATGTCCTATTTTATCACAATTGAAACATTTTAAAGGTAGCTTTCCTTTATACTTACCTTTTCCTCTTGGTAACCTTCTAGCTAATAATGCTTCAAACTCTTCTTGCTTCTTGATTTCCTCATATAGTTTGTGCACTTCTTCCATGTTCTTGCAAAATCTTTCACTTGCTCCACTGTGATTCCCTTCAGAGTACTTACTCATTCTATCATTGTAATCATCAGATTCACCAATATGAAAAGAATTGAATGCAGATTCTACTTTATTTACCGAAGACCCACTGTTATCAAAATTACTTAACTCAAATGCAGGTAGCTTACCAATAGTAGCATCTAAAGAAACTGGCATGTTAGGTATAGACCTTAGTTCATTGATTGCAGAGACTCAAATGGCGTAAGCAGGTAGAAGGGTTCTCAACAACTTACTTGTTACATCCATTCCTTCAATAGTTCCTCCTGGTCCTTTAATTTGATTGGCAGTCTCCTTTAACCTTGTACTGTATTGGGTTATGTTCTCACCTTCATTCATTCTCATGGATTCAAGTTGTCCTCTTAGACTATCTACTTTTGCTCTTTGAACATGTTCATCATCGCCATACATAGATATGAGCTTGGTCCACGTTGCTTTTGCATCATTGCAGCCTTCTAGATCATTAAACTCTAAGTCAGTCAATGTTGATGTTATTTCAATCATAGCTTGAATATGTTCTTGCTTTGCCTTTATCTCTTCCAAGGTCATCAGGTTGGTGCTTGGTGGTATGTAATCATTCTCCAAATAATATGTTGCATATTCTCCAATTCCTGATAAATGCAGCTTCATCCTTTTCTGCCATGTGGAGAAACTTGACTTGTTCAGCTTTGGTGCATCCCTTTTATACATCTTCAGATCTTTGCCTCAAGTACCTTTAAACTTTTCTTCTCGACTCCAAAGCTTTGATACCAATTGTAAAGTTCTGATACCAATAGCTAACAAGATGAGAGGGGGGGAGGGGTGAATCATACAAACTTAATCTTCCATAAAATCAACAGATTCAACCTCGATAACTTATACTTCAGCAATATAACCAAAAACTGTTAAACATGCAAACTCATAAACACATAATCATCATAACACATATAACACTAGATTTAACGTGGAAACCCAAATAGGGAAAAACCACTATAGGATTTTAGACCCACTAAGAAATATACTCTTCTAGAGTATGCTCGGTTAAAAGAAAATCCTGTTAAAGATTACAAACACATTGCTAGATGTGACCCGATTAAGGGATTTCCCTCAGATCTATTAGGATCTTCACTTTGTTAGAAGTGACCTTGTCAAAGGATTTCAAACACTCATTTAGAATGTTACCTTGCTAGAGGGTTTACAAATAAGATTGTTAAGTCCACTCGGTTAAGAGATTTTTTGTCACTTACAAAATAAACAATAGTAATAAATATATCTACAACTTCACATCTGAAATGCTAAAGCAGATTCTTATTTGCTCAAAACAATCTTGTCATAGGACTTATCTTGTCCCTCTGCTCAGCTCCTTACTCTGTTATTCAAACAGGTCTTCAAGCTTCTGTGCTCAGTAATCACTATGTAGAATCCCTGTGCTTACACTTGCCCGCATACATTGTTCATCAATAATTTCTTATTTATAAACAATTTGCTAACCGCTAAATCTCCTTGATCACATTTCCCATGATCAATCTTAGCCATCAGATCTTCAATCTTGACTAGGTTCAATGCATCCTTCGATCTAAAAATGTTTTACCTCGCCTTGGGACTTGCATTCCTTTCTTGGAACTTGCACAAGGTTATTGCGGTTCAATCTGCATTGTAGATCTTCTTGCCAATTTTCCGTTGCCATAGATCCTTAACAAACTTCATGCACAACATACCAATCATTTAATCAACTCCAGCTCATCATTGTCCTTCATTAAATAATGTTTTTATCCATCCAATGCGATCTGTCATAACTCGGTTGCAACTCGGTAAATATTAAACTTTACTTGGTAGACATTCCTCCTTCATTAACCGATATCGATAACCTTAGGGTTTACCGACTAGGTTCCTTAGGGTTTACCAACTAGGTTCTTTACTCGGTGACATAGTATAGTATTAACCTTACAATCAACAACATATGTAGGATATAAAAACAATCTAAACATCATGATCTCATCATTGTCTAACTTGGTAATAGTTGCCCATTGAATAACTTATTTCTCCCCTTTCTTATCACATTCTTTCTGTGTCTCTTACCGACCACTTAATACTCATCAAAACATACTTCTTAAGATATGGCAACATCATACTGAATCAGAAAATCAATTTCTTGACATCAATGACAAAATAATGTTATAAAGATAGTTATCATCCTTTTTCAGTTATATCAAATAATCTTCAACAACCTTCTCAATATCCTTAATGAATATCAACAATCTTTCTTTCTATTGAAATGCCAACAAGGCCCCTCAATTCTAATTCACATACTTACTGCAGAAGTATTATTAGATTGTGGGTAGGCTTCCCACCGTGGTTTTTCCCTTTACCGGGTTTTCCATGTATAAATCTTGGTGTCATGTGGATGGTATTTATTCTCTGACTATTGTTTATGCTTAAGTGGTTTCTCTGTTATTCCGGTATTTGGTTTAAGCATTTCGGTATTAATGTTTTGGGTTTCGGTATTAAAGTTTTAAATGCTAAATGTTCTGGTAATCTGTGACAACTAATTCACCCGCCCCCCCCCCCCTCCCCAAAGTTGTCTTCCAGTTATTTGAACTGTCTAACACAACCTCAACATGTGTATGGACTCTATTCATTATTGTTTGGAGTCATCCCTATTGTTCAAACCATATTAACATAACTATGTTGTTTCATACCAAATGTATTTATAAAGTCAACCAATTATATCATATCATTTTACAATTAACTTCAAATATTTGTGTTGGAAATGTAGAATTTTGTTTTCACTAACTAAAACTTTTGATCTCTTATTCAATCTATTTCATAAATCAATGGACAATTTAACATATTAATAATTATATTATTTAGAAAAACTCTATTTTAATGTTAGGACTAATAATAATTTATTGTGTGGTAATTTTCACTAATAATTATCCATTAATGTGGAGATTTTATATCCTTTCATTTTACTATATAGTTATTAAGATGCAAGATTGGTTGGATTACGTAACACTTTTACTTCACTTACAACAATGTTTATAAATTTTCAAAAACTTATTAATATTTGATGTCAACTAATTTATATCATAGATGTAATGTAAGATGCTATGAAGTTAAGACATAAATTTTGTAGTCAGCATTACTTGTCAAACAATTTTCTTATGACACTTATCCATCAAAATTACTCTTCAAATAATAATGTATATTTTATTTAAATATGTACATCATAAATTAGATATATACAAACAAAAATTATAAAATGTATGTCAGCAAACGTAAAATCCCTCCTTTTATATAATACAACCAACCCAAAAAAAAATAAAATTATATTTAAAAAATATTAAATACAATCATACATCCATTAAATTTAAAACTACACAAAAAAAATCAAAAAAACTTGATACATATTTTATCATTACCCCAAAAAAAAAAAAAAAAAATTTACTGGAACAGATCAATTATTAATATTATTTTTTAATAAAAAGGAAGCACCAAGTTGCACGCAACAACTAGTTCTTTTAAGATTTGCACGAGCAAGAGATTTAGTCTTCCTTTATTTATTTTTACTTTGGAATCACCGCCACTTGACATTTTGTTTATAATATATAATTATTTATCCACAAGAATCTAAAATGAAAGCTTAATCTTTCTCTTTGTCTAATACAAGAATCCATTTGTAGTCACATCACTGTCATTTGTTTCACACGTGTATTCATAAATCCCAATCACAATCTTTCCACCTACTAAACCGTTTTACTAATATTTTAATCAAAATTATATCAAGACTTTAAATTTGTATGCATTCTAAACAAATGCCTACTAAAAACCTAAGTAGGTGTAGTTGACCTAGGATCAGAATTTAACAATTCATTCTTATCTATAACTAAAGCAATTAAGATGGGTTTTGAAAGCTAAGTTCCTAGGATATAAGACTATTTTTATTTTAATTGATTTTAATGTTTTTTTTTCTAAATTGTGGGTTTGAATTTGATATATATTTATGTTTATATAATATAATAGTTAGTATGTGGTTTTTTCTATCAAGTACAAATGTTTGTGTGTAGAGTAGAATGACCGATACAAAGATTGTTTTATCAAATATTTTTTCTTATTTTTAAATTGAAAACTTTACATCTCACATTCAATAGTATGTAGATAATCTATAAACATGTCAAAAGATTTTATAGTTGAGAAGGTTTACTATTGTACGTATTGATTATTAAAAAATTAATACTTTTTGACTTTACAAATATTGATTGTGATTTGAAAGTTATCTATTTACTTTTATAGATAAATGAATAAATGTTTTTTTTTTAATGAACATGCAACTGGATTCTATTAATTTAAGAAATAAGATACACTATTCACAAAAAAAAGTAGGGAGACACGAGATTACCCCTCAGAGTTTAGATGGGCAAAGCTCGGAATATCCATCAAATTGTAAAAAAACAATAATATTTAATGATATATAGACACAATAAAAGTATATAATTTTATGAATAAATTATGATTTAAAAAAAAAATTATAGCACCTTAAGGAAAATATGTTATTGTAATATTATTTTTAATGAGGTGCACCTAAAATATTAAATTTTAGACAATTAATGTACATTAAATAAGTAATATGAATTTTGATAATCATTTGAATTGTCATGTATAAATTGAAAGGATGTAGAGTTTACCATAAATATTTAAAGTCTCTTCCACTAGAAAAAAGGATATATCTCCAAGACTAGTATAATGGTAATGTTGGGTTCCATTCCCTTGACATAGATGTTAAGAAAATGTGGCTTGAACATGCATTTGCATAGGCATCTATAAAGATATTAGGATAATAATATCTTAGGACTTGATGGGTTGTAGTTGATCTTTAATGATGTTGTGTGCTAAAGTTCTCATAAAAATCCTTAAAGACCTAGTTCGCCTCTTCCTTTGTCAAATGCCTTAAGTATACTCCATCATGATTCCTTTTTAACAAGATGCCAATAGATTCTTTTCATTAATAACATGCTTTCTCTACAACTTTCTGGCCACTTGTCCCCTCTCCACCCGTCCCTACTCATTCTTCTCTAGTATATACTATGGATAACTCTACCTTAAGGTACATTATGGTCCCCATTATTCATGCAATTATTTTGACTAATGTCATCCCATGGTCCATGCATTGGTTTTGACTGATGTTGACTTTGCATTGAAGGACTAACAGAATCCTATAATTCCTCCTATCATTATAATTCTCAAGGCACTCATGATTGAGGCTCAAGGAACACATGTGTTTAGAGGTGCTATACCTAATTTCCTTGAGTTTGATGAAGAAACTGTTATAAAGCTCCTTGATTCTATAATGGAAAGTATTATTTCCTCTATGGGTTCCTTGGTTGGTATTTTTTTCTCCTTTCACCCTAATATTAATATGTTCCGATGATGGATAGTGGCTAAATGGTGGTTGAAAGGAAGTGAATTTGAGCACAATGGTGAGAAAACTCTTCACCTTTAGATTTACCTCTAAGGAAGACCTATTTTTAGTATTCACCACTAGCCCATGGATCTATGGAAAACACAATCTATCTCTCTATAGATGGGAGTTGAGCTTTGACCCTATTGCGAACCTAAATAAATCATAACCTATTTGGATAAGCCTATCAACACTTTCATTTAATTTTTGGGATGAAGAGGTTCTCACATGGATTAGCAATGTACCCTTGGACACTTTATCTTATTCAACAACATAAAAAGGCTAAATCCAAGTTTTTTTGTTTTTCATATTTTTATGTTAATATTGATATCCATAAAAACCTTCAAAATCAAATCATTCTAGGTTCTAAATTTGGGAAGTGGACCCAACCAATCATGTATGAAAATACTACCATGTTTTGTTAAAACTTCTATAAAGTAGGTCATCTTATCAATGATTGCAATTCCAACTTGAAGAAATCTTAAAATTTGAAAAAACCCATGATACTTCAAGTTGATGGGTTGATTGATTGCCCATCTAAAGAATATATTCTAAATATCATTAGTTCCCCTTTGAAAACTAACAACCTTATTGGTGACAGTCTTTATCTCTTAGAGAAGAAAATGTCTACATCCGAAACCCTTTAAAATGGTGTTGCCTCTAGGTATAGGGTTTTTGGTGATAAGAACTATCTCTCAGGAATGAAGACTCCCATAGAAAAGACACCTATCAGGAATGATAGCTCTCCATATAGGGTTGACTAGATGATATATAAATAGACAAATGACAAAATATCAGGGCCTCTACCCTAAAAGAAGGGGAACTCACTAGTGAACCCCTTACCCTGGACCTACCTTAAACATAGCTTCCACTCATCCTGATGGTGCCCTGCTAAAGATAATAGAATCAAAGATAGTGGAGTCCATGTCTCCACTAAAGGAATGCCCTTCTTTTTCTCTTGGGATAGGTCTAAGAAATCTTAGTGAAACTCAAAACTCCTTAGGCAAGGAAGGATATTCAACCCCCAAGAGGAAAGTGAAGAATAAAAATGTAATTGGAATTGACACAAAAGTGAGTAAGCCTTCTTAATGCAAGATAAGACAAAGAGAAACATCTAAACAAATTGGTAATGGAAGGCGAAGAACTTTGGATACATCCTCCAGAATGAATAATAAATGAAGATACTCTCTTGGAATATTAGATGTCCTAATATTCATTTAAAAAAATTTTCTTGTTAGAATCAGGGATCACTGAGAGAGGGGTGTGAATCAGAAGTTAAATCCACAAACTTATTCTTTATCCGCCGATTAGCAATGCATAACATAAAATAACATAAACATGCAACAAAGAATACACAAATCCACAACACTGGAATTTTTACATGGAAACCTAGAAATGGAAAAACCATGGTGGGGTTGGAACCCACAATATTTATATACTATGGCCAGGAGTGCATAAATATTACATAGATGGGGAATGCACTTGCATTCAATCTCACTGCCTAGAGCTCACTGCTCAAATACAATTACCCAGAAGGCTACAACCTTCAGGGAAGTCTCGCTGACTTACAATTTGATTATAATGAGGAAATAAAAATAAATGAACTCTCAAGTAGCATCTGAGTATGAAATAATGAGTTCCGGTTAAGCACTGAATCTCTAAATGGCTTTGCTTTGTTGAATACTCTGTTTCTATCTCAGTCAACTACCAGATTGTCTGTCAACCAAGTGCGCACATGAAACTGTGCTTAATCGCACCAAAAATAATCACCACATCAATAACATGACAAAAATCAATCACTGAATCGATCTTATATATCCGCTCTTAACACAAAAATAATCTCCTTCAACTCGGATTCAATAAGTGTAATGTGTAACTCCAAGTCAGCTTCAATCTTGAACAAAACATAGCACCGGACAAAATATTATAATCACATGCTTCCTAAGGGTCTTCCTAATCACTGAGATCACAAAAACAATCACCAAAAACATTGCAATCATCGGAGATCATTCTGGATCAAAGCATTACTGAAATACCCTATTTTACCGTTTAATTGCCTACTGGTTACCTCCATCTTCTGGATAAGTTGAATCTCGATTGTCGGATCAAATCACCAAGAAGAGTTGCCATCAATGACAACCCTAGACAAATATGCAACTATCATAAGTCATCTAAAATCACCGGATGAGTGTCAATTGCCAACAATCTCCCCCCTTGGTATTGATGACAACACATGTGAAAAATGGCTAAGTGTTTAAGTGTTGAAACTTGTACACCGGATGAAAGAATAAAAGAATTCTAAGGCTCCTCCACAAACCAACAATCCAAGAATCTACATTACACTAGACTGTACACTCCATACATACAATCAGTCTGTACATTTTTCACCTCATTTCTCCCCCTTTGACAACAATGCCAAAGATAGGTTGTGCATCAAAATTGCCTGTACATATATATACATTCACCGGATGATTAAATCTATACATGTTTCAATATATCTACATATGTCATCTTAAGGAACCCAAGATATGTGTTCCATCCTGCTCGCAACTTCTCCAAAATTGAAACAAAACCATACAAAACATAAGCATGAAATTCTATAGCTGCAATATTAGTAGGAGTCTCCTGAGACATGTTCTGAATTCTATCCATCTCATGATACACTAAGGTGTCCAATCTGGGACCAATTAGGTTCCGGAGTTCACCTATTCGCCTGATCATCCTCTCCTTCGCCTTCTCAAAATTCCTAATCTACTTAGTGATATTCAAAATTTGTCCTTCAATACTACTGGTTAAGTTAGCAGTAGGATCAGAAGCTTGAGAAATCTAAGCTAACTATCCTCTACAATTATCTATCTGCATGTCTATCTCAGTAGTAAAATTGGTCAAAATTAGACAAGACATAAATTTTACCACCTTTCGTTAAGGCCTCATCAATTAGTTTTAACTCCTTATCCAGCTGGGCCTTATCATTACTAATCATTTGCAAAAATGTTTGAACTTTTGCATCTTTAAATTTATCCATGGCTTGCCAGGCTAATGCCTTTGTCAAAGAATCAAATTGGGTGGATATATGATCAATTAAGTTCTGAAGCTTACTGAATGAACTGGTGTTTGCATCAAGTTGCAGTTCTGGTACCACCTATTCCAAAATTTTAATCAATTTTTTAATAAGTCTCTTCTCTTTAGATTTTGACTGTGCTAGCTCCTGACTAGCTTGTTTCTGAAGAGCAACAACAACTATCATTCTCTCTGCCAGAGACATTTGATTGAAGGGTTTAGCGAAACTGATGTTGAACTACGGAAAACTCCCTTGGCTTTGGATTTGTTATGTCAATTGCCACAAGGATCAGGGTCTCTGTTGCCTTACCCTTTCCTTTTTTTGGTTCATCCTATTTCACCTCTTCCTTCTTAGCCTCAACTGGTCCGGATTTGACTTCTTTAGGCGCCTCCTGTGCACCAGTGTCACCACTTGGTGCACCATCCTCTGCCTCTGTTGATTTATCATCTTCTTTTGTAGGCTCAACTTCGACAGTATCCAGAACTTGTTGTTCCCAAACATCTTGAGTATCCCCTTCTTTATTTACATAATTAACCAGAGGATTTTCTGACTGAGCGGCTTCATCTTGAGAGATAGTTTCTACAAGTTGGTTCTTAGTAAGAAACTTTTTCTAGATTTCACTAGTTTCTCTCCTTATTTCTCCAACTTGGCCAACCATCAGACTGTTGACCCTGTGCTTGCTCCTGAATTCCTTTTTATTTTCTAAAAAAATTAATCTATCAATTTCCTCTATAGTGATACTGGCACATTGAATAACCAGTTCACTCTTCTTTATTTCTCTATCCATTTGGCTAGCAGATTTTCTCCTAGCATCAATTTAGCTGTACAAATCCTTAGGAAGATATTTTTCCAATTCAATCAATGCTTTACTAAATACATCCATGTACAAAATTATAGTTTCCTCAATCTGCCTTTGATCCTTATAGTCCATATTAGCATAATATACAGAGATGTTCTTCAAATTTCCATCTTTAATAATTTAATCAATTAATTCCCGAGTAGACAATGGAGGAACAATATGATACTCTATTTTAAAGGTCTTCATCTTACCGGATTCTATAGCCTCATCCAACTCTGATTTTGTCTTCTTTCCTCTCTTGGGCTTGCTTGTCGGTAAGGATCAAATCTTGCCTTCTTATTCTTCGGCTCTTCCTTCTCACCACCGGATTGGGGTTTCCGGATGACTCTAGCAAATTCTCCTTTCTTTGGTGCCTTGTGAATGTCTGAATCAAATTCAGTCTCTGATTGCACCGGAGAGACTGCTACATATTCTATTTGAGTCTTATGCTTCTTTCTCAGAACACCTTTTCCCTTTGCAGATGCACCAGAGGGTTCAGCTTCAGCAGAAGGTGTCTTCACTGGAGCAGGAGAAGGTCCTGTCACCTTCACCTTAACGAGAGCAGGTGCAGTCTTTTGTTTATTTTCTTTTTCAACTGCATCCCTCATAGCTCTAGCAGCTCCGATTCTCTCTCAGGGATGTCCTTTGACAAGAATGTCTTCTACAATCTTTACAAACTTCCTCTTTCTTGCCGGTTCGGAGAACTTGTGATTTCTCCTTGCAGGTTTCAAACCTTTCCTCCTTGGTGTCTACCGGAGCTTGTAACAAATGTTGTGCGTAGGCATCCAAGTTAGCTTCATAAACTTCATACCCCATAGGTAATATCTATACTATTCGGGGTTGAACTACTTCCATAAGACATTCATCCTTGTTTACCATAAAGCAGATTGTCCCCTCATAT
Source organism: Cryptomeria japonica (assembly GCF_030272615.1). NCBI lineage: Eukaryota > Viridiplantae > Streptophyta > Pinopsida > Cupressales > Cupressaceae > Cryptomeria > Cryptomeria japonica. The sequence continues at coordinate 277,114,993 of NC_081411.1, read as the reverse complement.
TTCTTTACAATTTTTTTGGGGGATTCTCACTCTCTGTTTCATTTTGTCCTTAAAAGTTTTAAAGAAATCCCACAAAGCAGCATTTTGATTATCCTTGTTGGCAAGTCTGTCAAGCCCTTTCTTTATTTGCTGAGCCACCAGTCTGTCAAAAGTCCATTGTACTTTGCCAATCCCGGGGATTTGATTCATGAAGTAGAGCACCAAATAGATAATCAAAGAACCAAATTTAATGACATGCTTTTTGTCGTGTTTTATTTTATTCAAATTTATTAATAACTCCTCCAATAGCACACTGCATAGGTCATAATGACCATCTTCTTTAACCATTTTGTAGGCTACATGGATAGCAGCTCCGAATACAAAATTTAGTCTGTTAGACTGGTATACCTTGTAGCCAATCACCATTGTAGCAAATTTGACATTGTCCTCTTTTATTGTGCTGATCTTCATTGATCACCCATCGAACTCTACATCGGTTAATTTGTTCACAGTAGGGTTTGTTACCTTCAGTAACCCTGGATTTTCACCAATTTGATTCAAATAGGTTACTACCCTAATCGCATCAGCAGTAATCTTGTATGGTTGGTCAAGCCATATGAATTCAGCATGGATCCTGCTTAACACATATCTTACCCATTCCTTCTCATCAAAAGTTAGAAAGTTTACAAATTGTGTGAAACCCTTTCTTTGCAGCTGCCCAAATTATGGCTTAGGGTTGCCAATATCATCCATGATGCTGTCAGTATACAGGTCCAAGATGTCCTCAGAGACGATTTCTTTAATTTTGCAGTGAATGTAGGCTTGAACATCATCAACGTGCAATACACCGTGCAAAATGAAAGAAAAAGATCCAACCAGGTCATCTTCATGGATTTGTAGGGGTGTTTCTTAAATATAGGATAGGTCCTATCCTTAACCTCAACTTAACCAACTGACGGATGCCCTAGATCGCTTGTCGGATTGCTTTTTCTCTCTGATTGCCTGGAAACTTTGATCACCTTATTCTTCAGCTCGAAAACACTATTTGCAAAGTGAAGAATGATTCTCGTATTTTCCCTATTAACTTTGCAAACCCTAATTTCACTTTAAAACAAATGCACCTCAAATATTCAATTGGATGCCCTGTTTCACTACTGGATGCCGAAATCAGCCATCTAAAACCCTTTCTTTGGAGCTTCACAAATTCTGGCTTAGGGTTACCAATCTCATCCATGATGTTGTCAGTATACAAGTCCAAGATGTCCTCGGAGCCGATTTCTTCAATTTTGCAGTGAATGGAGGCTCAAACATCATCAATGTGCAATACCCCTTGCAAAATGAAAGAAAAAGCTCCAACCGGGTCGTCTTCCATGGATTTGTAGGGGTGTTTCTTAAATACAGGACGGGTCCTGTCCTTAACCTCAACTTAACCAACTGACGGATGCCCTAGATGGCTTGTTAGATTACTTTTTCTCTCTGATCCCCTGTAAACTTTGATCGCCTTGTTCTTGAACTCGAAAACACTATTCACAAAGTGAAGAATGATTCTCATATTTGCCCTTTTAACTTTGCAAAACCTAATTTCACTTTGAAATAAATACATCTCAAATATCAATCGGATGCCTTGTTTCACTACAGGATGTCAAAATCATCCATCTGAAACCCTTTCTTTGCAGTAGCGCAAATTCTGGCTTAGGGTTGCCAATCTCATCCATGATGTTGTCAGTATACAGGTCCAATATGTCCTCAGAGCCGATTTCTTCAATTTCGTAGTGAATGTAGGCTTGAACATCATCAACGTGCAATACACCATGTGAAATGAAAGAAAAAGCTCCAACCAAGTCATCTTCCATGTATTTGTAGGGGTGTTTCTTAAATACAAGATGGGTCTTGTCCTTAACCTCAACTTAACCAAATTATGGATGCCCTAGATCACTTGTCAAATTGCTTTTGCTCTCTAATCACCTGGAAACTTTGATCGCCTTGTTCTTCAACTCGAGAACACTATTCGCAAAGTGAAGAATGATTCTCATATTTTCCCTTTTAACTTTGCAAACCCTAATTTCACTTTGAAATAAATGCACCTCAAATATTCAGTCAGATGCCCTATTTCACTACCAGATGTCAAAATCAACCATTTGAATTCTGGATATCAACTGAAGCTCAATTTCTATCATCTGTAATCCATCGACTACAGATCTCAAAAAGGGGTGCTGCAAGATTTGCATTGGTTTGCCTCCCCCTAAGGCCAAAAACCCTAATTACTGGATGAGGATTCTGCACCGGATTCAGGTACATAAACATGCAAAAAGTAATACACAAATCCACAACACTAAAATTTTAACGTGAAATCCAGAAAGGGAAAAACCACTGTGGGGATGGAACCCACAATATTCATATACTATGGCTAGGAGAACATAAATATTACAGAGATGGGGAATGCACTTGCATTCAGGCTCACTGCTCAAATATAATTGTCCGGAAGGCTACAACCTTCAAGGAAGTCTCACTGACTTATAATATGATTAGAATGAGAAATTACAATGAAATGAACTCTTAATTAGCATCTGACTATGCAAGAATGAGTTTCAGTTAAGCTCTGAATCTCTGACTATCTTCACTTTGTTGAATACTCTGTTACTTTCTCAGTCAGGTGTCAGATTGAATGTGCACATGAAACTATGCTCAATTGAACTAAAATAGATCGCCACAACTCTAACACACCGAGAATCAATCGCCAAATCGATCTTATATATCTGGTCTTACCACAAAAGAAATCTCCTTCAAGTCAGCTTCAATAAGTGTAACCTGTAGATCAATTCAGCTTCAATCTTGAACAAAACATAGCATCGGAACAAAATATTATAATCACATGCTTCCTAAAGGTCTTCCCAATCACCAAGATCACAAAAAAAAATCACCAAAAACACCACAATCATAAAAAATCATTCTGGATCAAAGCATTACAAAAATACCCTATTTTACCGGTTAACTTTCTACCAGTTAACACCATCTTCCGGATAAGATGAATCATGAATGCTAGATCAAATCACCCCAAAGAGTTTCCATAAATGAGAACCCTGAATAAAATATCAACCACCGAAAGTCACCTTAAATCACCAGATGAGTGTCAATTGCCAACAATCTCCCTCTTCTCCGGTATGTTCGTGTTATGCGATGTTCTTGGGCGACCGAATGATTGTAGCATGTTGCAGATGTTCGAGCCATAATTCTTGATGGTGTTGCGTATTTGAGGAAATTGTTTAGGTCCATACTATGTCTTAGTTGACATTGTTTTGGTCCACATGATATGTTGTAGTGTGTGAGGTTATAGTCTTGTAATGTGTGATAGTGTTGAGCCGACCTTGAAATATAGGTTGATGATTTGTATAAATATATGTAATAGTCATGTGAGAGGTATCATTTGTGTGTATGAACAATGATTTGATATTTCAGTAGTAGAGAAGAAGTGTGAAAGAGAAGAGTTTGTGTTATGTGCTTAACTGGAACTGTAACCAAGCATGAGGAGATGCTATTCTTTCAGTTCATGATCTTCCGAATGTAATCCAAATATTTTCGTAAGGCAGTGAGCCTTCCTAGGGTTGTATCCCTTTGTTGTTTTTGAGCAATGAGCTCTAGGCAGTGTGCTTGAATGCATGTGCATTCACCATTGTAATATATCATTTACTCCTAACAGGGTATTATCTCATTGTGGGTAGGTTTCCATTGTGGTCTTTCCCTTAACTGATTTTTCCACGTAAAAAGTCTTGGTGTTATGTGTGTGGTGTTGATTTGTGCTTTCATTGTTAATTATTAGATCTAAAATTGTGTTTGAGTTGAGTAAAGTTTATGAGAAAAGTGATTCACTCCCACCCCCTCTTAGTTTGTTGCATTGTTGCCAACAGACACACACGCTATTTTTGGAACTACTATATTATTAACTCAATATCTTAAAAATTACAACTTTCTTATTTCCTTTTTATTATCCAAAAGAGTTCTATGGATAAAAAACTCATACTAAACCATATTACTTGTGCAAAAGAATTTCAATCTACAAGTGACTATAAAATACTTTGAGTATTTATTAACTCAACCCTAGCCTTAACTCCTTGCTTATATTGGAACCCAAAATTAGTAATTATTTTTCTACATTGAGAGTTTTATGCCACAAACTTTTCTACTTCCTATAAAACCTCTCCATGACATGCTTCTAGAGATGAGTGTTAAATTTTACAAATATTGTGAAATATAATAGTATTATTCAAATGTCATATTTGTAACTTTTACTTTAAAATATTGTGATTATACACAATGATAAATCTATCTTGAATGGGTAACATTGTGAATTCTATACCAATTGGGTAACAATAAATCTTTAAGTATTACATGCTTTCAAAAATGGCATGATCCTTTGTGAACTTACATATACATAATAAAAAGAGGATCCGTCCTCTAATTCCTCTAATATTTTTGTTCTTGTAAAATATACATAATATCTTGATTTTGCACTCATATTAAGATTGGATATTCATACTTCTTCAATATCCACATCAATAGGGATTTATACATTGAGCTCTATTTTAGCATATAAAATCTTGTTATACTCTATATTGAGATAATTCATCCTTAGTTCCATTTCTATTCATATCATATAAAGAATGTCGGGCTCCAAGGTAGCCACATATGTGAGAAATTCATTTCTATATATCCATTTAATTTCTTAGACTAATCCTTGCTAAACAATATATGATAAATATCTAGAATGTCAACCACTTGGATTTCAATGTAATCTTAAATACATCGATTATAATATAACTACATATGGATGTGGATAAGTCCACCAGTAACATTTAATTTAATGTTTTCTATTTGGGTAACTGATTTTTTTTTTAAAGATTTACCCTATGTTACTCCTATTATCTTACAAACTAACAAGAGTATAACATTGGTAGATAAACTAGAGTCAAATAATTTGTTACATAGGCTTTCTCAAAATGCACATATGATCAACAAGGATGATGACTAATTTTTATTTTACTCAAGTAGATGGCTATATGAGCATCTAAATTCTTGACTATAACCTTTTCTTTTACTTTATTTTCCCCAATTAGAGTCCCTTTCACTAAAGTATTTCTAGCTAAATAGTTTATCAAATAATAAAGAAAATCTTGCTTAAATTAGAGCATTTAAATAAACTCTAATAGGGGAATACTTACTTTGATCATTTTCATTTCTTTTGCAATATAAGATCCCAACATGTTACCACCGATTTTACTTGTTGAACTCTTGAATTCACCTTGAAGATTTCAAGATTGAAAAATTGAAAAAAAAATGCATAGGTGTTGTAAGAGGATTTAGATTGTTGATATCCTTTTGATTAAGAGGATTTTGATAATTATTTGGAGGAATAGATGTGGTCAAAGGACCTTTTGGTTTATTATTCTTTAATGAATAATTTAGACCTTTTTTATATTAGTTTAATATTTCTAAACTTAATCCATGTTATTAGTAGGTTCATTGTCCCCTTCATAAGGAAATCCATAAGTTTCAACAACCTTAGTAGATTCATAACTGATAATATCATATCTCATTAATGCACTAGGTTCTAGAATTACCTCTGTATTTTGAACTTCTTTGTGAAAGATACTAGATACCACTTTGAATTAATGGATATCACCCTTAATATGGGCACTTGTGTTATATAATTAACATGAATCATGAAGAGTAAAATTCATCAATTAGCTCTCTTATGTGATTTTTTTTGTTTAATTTTGACTCTTAAAGGGAGAAGGAGTTATATCATTGTTAGGCCCCATGTTCTATCTAGAACCTTTTTTATTTCTTCATTGGGAGATTTACATATGAATATCCTATTTTTTTGAGGTTGGTAGCTTCATTAGTCAATTTTCTCACTTGTACAAGCAACTCTCTTAAATATTCATTTTCTTCTTGCTATTTATAAATTAATTAATTATGATAAGGAAGAATGTATTAAAAAACTTCCAAGTAGAACCTCAAATAGGGTTGATTCAAGATGCAAAACCACCACCTTAATAGGTAATAGAATGTTTGAAACAATAACTAGATCATAAACAATATGTTCAACCTAATTCTCCAAGACACAAAACGCTTAAAACAAATGATGGTGGTTCAAGTTCTATTACTATTAGATCTCCTATTCTTATTAATCTTGATGAAGAAATAGGTGTGAATGTTCTTAATGATGAAAATGTAGATCCTAATATTTTTGATGGTGAATATGAATATGTTGATGTTGACAATGACGTATCTGCAAAATTTTCAAAAGCATTAATCCAAGCTCCTAGTAACAAACAAAGTGACTCAGCATTAGAGCATGGTCCTTGTTTCGAACTTGCGATAGCTCCATTTACTATGCTCGATGTGGCACCTTTTGTGTGTTGTCCACCTTCCCAAAATAATGATCAACAAGATCGGGGGGAGGACATTGTGCTTAATTAGCTTCATTAGCACCATAGATTCTCTCTCTCTCTCTCTCTCTCTCTCTCTGTCTCTCTCTCTCTCTCTCTCTCTCTCTCTGTCTCTCTCTCTGTCTCTCTCTCTTCTCTTGCTTATTTGTGATATTCTTCTAATTGTTGTCCCTAGTGTTGTCTACATGAGGATGATGCAAAGCATTGAAATCTCTTTTTGTCTCTCCCATGTTGACCCAAAAGACACATGTGTTCCCTTCTTCCATGGTGGTTTCCTTTCTTTAGGGGGTGAGGAATATTCTATGCATATACATATACATGATATACATGAGTTATCATAAAAAGCATACTGAATCTAAAGTTAGGTGAAACCATCTCGTGTTTTGTGCTTTGTGTTCATTATCCTTTGATTTATCCTCTCTTGGGGGCTAAATTATTGCGATAACGTGCTTGTCTTCTTTGGGTGTATCCTACCTTAAATAAATTGCTTCCATTAAGGCATACACAATTGCTTTAACATGGGGGAATACACTCCACTCATGGTTCTCTCTTTTGATACTTTAAGTTACTTAGTGAACTTTGTCAAGTTGCTTTGTAATTTCTGGTATTCTTTTCATGACTCATAGTAAGAGAATCTTACTAGTCGTAGTCATGTTTCTCTTTCTCTCTCACGATCTTCCCCTTTTCCTTATCATTGAAGTCTTAAGATCCTATTTAGTCGACTGGGGGCTTAGTGAATCTTGCCTCCTTGACGCAGTGAAAGTCTTTCAATCTAAATTCCTTGTACTTTACCGATAGTATTTACATAAGCTCATTCTTCTGCTAAAGTGGGGGGGCGAAATGTAACATCCTAAAATTGCACCCCTCACAATTTTTGAGTACATTTGGGTCTTCGCCTTAGTGTTTGTGCCCCTCGGCATGATCAGAGACTTGAATATGCTCATGCACACCAAAAACACCTTGCAATTCAACAATGCACTCAAGGGGCACCTTGATCTTGCCCCAAAATAGGGCAAGACCAGGGCATGGTGCCCTAGGACCCCTTAATTGGGGTCTATCTTGGTCCCCTCCCTTGAACCTAACTCAAATTTGAAGCGGTAAAATCCCCCTATGTCAAATCAAGTTGAAAAAATAGTCAATTAATCCTACTAGAAATTATATAAGAGGGCTTTCCCCTCTCATTTGATAGATCATTAAATTACATAAAGCGTTCAAGCATTCAAGAGCAATTGAGCATTTTTAGTCTTCCTTCAAGATTTGGAGCAACAATAGAGTCAAGATTTCAAGCATTGAAGAGGATATCATCATTCTACTTCATGAAATCATAATTCCATGTGGAGGCAAGCAAAACTTCACAGGGAGGTATAAACATTTCATTTTCAATCAATTCAACATCCCCTCGAAGAGGAGGATTTCTACTTTCAGTCATTTCATTTACATTATCTCAACCACTTGGTTAATTCCAAAATTATGGTTTGACCTAAAGGCAAACCCCTATTCCCAAAACATTTCCCTTTCTTTCTATCTCCAGGAAACAGGTGTGCAGTTGTACTTCTAGAATTAAGTTCTATTTGCAGAGATGGAGAAACCCTTTTCGATGCGCGGAAAGTTTGGAGGACCGATTGGAGGGCACCCCTATTCGGACTTACGGTCCTTGCAACTTTTGCCTGATTTCATAGAGAATTTCCAAATCATCTCAAACTTCTCAGATCACATACTTTGTCTTCATTTTCAGCAATTTGCCTTAATTCAATTAATCAACTTACAAAAAAGGGTCAATTACATTCCAATTTCAACTAATCTACTTAGTATTCAATCCTTGCATCCTTTGGGATTGGATCTGGTAGATTCATCCCCCTCTTTTGAATGTAAAGTTTCCCCAAGTAAAAATTGAACTTAGTAAATTCCCACACTTCCCACGTGGAGAATTGGCTAAGCTCCCAATTTTTCACTTTACATACCTAGATGATATAAATTGATTTTCAAAATGGATTCTAAAAACCACTATTTAAGAATTCTTGTTTCAGGACCATACCATGATGGCATACAACCACCATATTTTGACCTAAAACAAAACAAAAAGTACTCCTTTTGGGAAAAGATCTATAAGACATCAAAGACTGATAAGGATATTTTTTTGTAATTTTTTTTTTTAAATTCAATAATTTTTTATTAGTACTAATTGTTATTTTAAAAACCCCTCATGTACAACCACCATAATTTGACCTAAACTTATCATTTAAAAAAAAAACTATTTTTTTTTTTGAAACTTGATATTTCAATTTAATGGACCAGATTTACTACAAATGATTTGAAAAATAGAAAAAAAATCAAATCTTAAAAAAATACATATTTGAAATCTACACAACATAATCTATAATGGGTTTTAATTTTATCAAAAAAATATGTAAAAAAGGGCATCAAACATATGCCAAAAATCTGTATTTTGTTATGCCATTGATCCAACCTTGTACTTGCAGGTCCAAAGCTAAGGGTTGGGCATTCTGTGTCTTTCTTGACCTAAAACTCAATGCATAGGGCAGGTTTGGTTTTGAAATTTTAAATAACAACCGCCCATTATAAAAATGGGACCCCATTACTTAAAAATTAAAAAAAAAGGATTTTTCAAAATGGGAACCCATTTTTGTGTTCATTGAAAATGGGATTCCATTTTGATTTGGGTCACGAAGCATAACAGGTGCCTATTATTTTTTTGCCTCGAGCCCTCGAACCATAATGGGTGCTTGTTTTTAGAGGCATTTTTCGCAACACACAAACTTCTCCCAAATTGGGACTCATCTTCTTGCACTTGCACCATGGGATACTTACAATTTTTAAGAATCAATAGCCAAAATATCACATCTCAACATTTACTTTTACCACCTTAGTGAATGTTGTAGGTTGTAGCCAAAGTGTTTTCAATTAGGTTATCTTCATAACAAACATAGTGATCAATGGATTCAAAGTAAACTTGTATATAATTTTTTTGAGCCAAATTTTAAGGCACTATTAGATGGGAGTAAGTCTTTTTAAAACCATCATTGAAATCAAGGATCCACTCCTCTTTCCCTCTTTTAATATTTATAGTATGGTGATGCAAGTTGGCAAGATTAGTAAATATTTTGAACCTTAAAAAAGTATTTCTTGAGTAAAGGACAAAGTGATGTAATTTGTAGATAAGATGATATATCAGTTGTAGGAATCATCCCGTAAGGTGTATAAAAATAACCTACAAACCACATCATGTACATCTTGGGTTCTTGCTAATGCATCCTTAAATATTTTGATGTGTTCCTCAAAAATCATATTAGTATCATCAACATTATACTTTGAACGTAAATTATCTAGGTTGTTTGGTAGGTTGTGATAGTTAGAAAAAATAATTGGAGAATCTTGTTTACCAAGCCAACCCATTGTAATAGGGTCATTGTTATTATGAATTTCTCTCACTAAAGTGGTGTCAACGACTCTTGAACATTGTTCCTTGTCTCTTATAGTTTCATAGTATCAAGATCTAAATGTAACATTACAAATTCCATTTCAATTGTTTGGATTAGATAAGAACTCTTTTGGATTCTAGCTTAAGGTCCTCCTAGCAACAATCTTTTGAGAGGTGTTTTGATATGTTCATCTCAATTGACATAAAGTATTTGGTTTCTGTACCTCTCTTGAAATGAATCAAATCCAAAAGAAAGGAAAATGACTACCTTAACCCTAAATTTAGTGTTTCTTGATCTTACAAATCTAAAAAATACTTATGGCAAGAAAAAATACTTGTCCATCAAATATTCAATACTAATGATTCTTTCTTATAAAGAATCATCGCACATTGTCTTCTTTTCTTTATAAAAAATTGTTAAACAAATCCAAGTCCTTGTTCTAAAGAAAATATGTTTGCTTATTAATCTTCAAAATATGTTTACCGATATGGTCAATCTTTTATCGGATGTCTTGTCACCAAGATGAATCATTATTTACAAATGTAAGAAGGTTTCGAGGTCACAAAATTATTTTCATACCCAAAATTCATTCCAATAAAAAAAATTAAATTTCTAAGAAAAGATTCAAATCTTTAACCATAAATTCAGCCCTATTTTAATTTTGACATGACCCAATTCATATTTTGTCACTTTACTTTCATTAATTCTAAAATCAAACAATTTTGAATATAATTCAAAAAAAAAAAAAAAAAAAAGACAACTACGTACCAACTATTGAAATCAGCAAAATATTTTCACTACTTTTACTTTTAGTTTGATCTAATATCAAGTCATTTTCCATTGTTGCTTTCTTTCCATACTCCAATACCCTATTTTAACATTGTTAATCCATCATCCATTTTGCAAAATTCTCCAAATTCCAATTTACTCTTATTACATTGTTGCTTGATGCATTCATTATGTGTTGTCTTCTTCACTTTACCAAAAATTGTTGAAACAAATCTAAAGCCTTATTATAAGGAGAATATATTTTCTTAGTAAGCTTCTAAAAATGTTATCAATATGATCAATCTTTTATCAAATGTCTCGTCACCAAGATGAATTATTGTTTACATATATGTAAAAGATATGAAGGTCAAAAAGATATTTTCATACTCAAGTAAAAAAGTTTAATCAAATAAAAACGACTCAAATCTCTAACGACAAAATCAACTAAATTATTTAAATTTTGACTGACCCAATTCATATTTTATCAATGTACTTTGATTAATCAAAACTTACATAAAATAGACAACTACCTACCAGCTATTGGAATCGACAAAATATTTTCACTACTTTTGTATTTGTAAAGGGTTTCAGGACCCCTTCAAAACCTGCTTTTTACTGTAATTAAAAACAGTAGGTCCAATTGATAAGAATGACCAGGCCTTCAAAATACTTAACCTACACACCTGTAGCACCCAAGGTTGGTACTGAAAGCTAAGTTCCTATGATCTTAGGCAGACAGAAAGCCTTATCTCTAACCAGAGAATTTTCACTCTGCACTCTCCATACAATGCATTTGCTTGCTTCAACAGTTAGATCTCTTCAACAACAAATCTAGTAAACCTCCACATGCAGGAAATGACAATGTCTATTCAAACTTGGCAACTAAAACCTAAAGTTAGACCAGAATCTCATTGACCTGATTACGCTGTCTAAGAGCATTATCACTTACAGTACCCAACAAACACAGAATAAGCATTTGGAAGCCCAAATCGCCATTAAAGTGACACCTGTGGACTGAAGTATGACAGATGTAGAGTTCATTAATGGTGTTCGTCTGTCTAAATGTTTTAGGATTCTTTTACAAGTGCCATCTGTTTCTCCATAATGAATGGTCCAAATTTTCTGCTCCTTTCAGTTTGAAAAGAACATTCTTTTGGTTCTCTGTGTATGAAAGGAAAGTGAAAGAGTTGTTTTGGGCACACCTTTGAAAAGAAAGCTTGAAAACTACTGAAATATACATGTCAAGCTTAACTCGTTAATGGTTTTTTTGTAAAAGTTCTGTGTTTGCCAATTTTACTTCGTGAATGTCTCCGTCATTTAACGAATAAATTTAATGTCCACTTCCACTTCTTGTTTTTACTTCTCACGTTATCTCTTTCATGGCACGTGAAGTGATCCATGTGTCGGCTATTTTGTACGGATTGATGTCGATACGGCCAACTTAAAAGTTATTTTGATGCTGACATGTTTGTATGGCCGTACAAGTTACAGGTGTAAAAAATTGACGGCTTTTACTAAAGTATTCTGTCAAACTGTGTTCTTGTAATTTTCCTCCATATTTTCAATTTTAAAAAAAAATGTTTTTTTTGACCATAATTATATTGATTGGGAAGAGATATTTTCTATCAATTTTGGGGAAAGGTCTAATGTTTTATTTCTATGATGATCATTTAGATGCAATGAGTGTGAAGTGTATCATTCATTCTCATGAATGATGGTTTCCTGTGAACCACTCCTCATGAAACATGGGTCAATGAGTTTGATTCATTCTCATGAATGATGGGTTCTTGCGAACCACTCATGAAAAATGGGTCAATGAGTTTGATTTTAAAACTACACAGCTGAATTCCGATAGCAATATCATTACTGACAATTTTTTTTCCCTTTTTTTTTTTAAATGGAAGATTTTATATCATCTATAAAGAACTTTAATTACTCGATCAAAGCACAAGTCTTTAGGTTGAAAATTCTTGGGCTAAGAGCCAAAAATTGAGAGGTGTCATTTTGTCAAATACACCCATGACACAATCTTGACCTCATGATGTTGGGAGCTTGCGTTCAACAAGATTTGAGGCTATAGCTATTCTAGCTCCAAAATAGGACTATTGTACACCAATAACTTTCGTGTTGTACGAAAGTGGGGGACAGCGGTCACAACTATTCTGTTGAGCCCTATAACCATTTTGTGCCTATTCTGCAGTTATTTTGTTTGCATACCATGAAAGTTATCGGTCGTACGTCACTACAGTTTTGGAGCCAGAATAGGCGCGTCCCAAGATTTGATCCTTGGTGGGCTCATTAAGAACCTTTCAACTTCACAACAAACCAAAATTCCATTTCCCATTAAAATTTTTCATAATTGAATCTCTATGCTCTTGTAATTAGTTTATCCAACAACTTTTGCACATGTAAACCATAAATATGAAAAACAAACGATGAATTGAAAATGTAGGGTAGAATTGACCTTTAAAATTTTTCATAATCTAACTTTTGTGCCCTTATAAATAGCTAATTTGTAGCAACTTTGGCATAGGTAATGGAAAAAAAATAATGAACTAAAAAATATATATATTTTAAATTGTATTTATTTATAGCAATTTTTTGAAATGTAAAGATAATTTAAGTTTATATTAGAATTTTTTTGGATTTTTTAAGAGTTTTTAGTTTTAAGATTCAATTGTATATATATATTTTATTTTATTCATACATTTGCATTTGAATTTAGATTTGTATTTTTTAATTGAACAATTATAGTGATGGTACCATTTAATTTGTAGTGTTTGGAATTATTTTTTTATGCAAACCACACACTCTCAACCAATAAAAACAACTATATGTTGTAAGTCATTTTTCAGGTACTATGTCATCCTCTACTTGTTCCCATACATGACTAAAAATAAAATATGCACACAACCTAAATACTACAAAGTGTTGTATGTCTAGGACACAGGGGCTTCACTGGCTAGGCCATATTATATCATGTCCTTCATATTGGGGGGTTTAGTATCCCAAAAATTGACAACTTCATATATTGCCTATCTGGTGAAAATAGGGGGGTTTTTAATTCGGGCTATGCAAAAATAGAATATTTGGTGAAAATAGGGGATTTTTAATTTGGGCTCTATATTGAGAGGGGGTGACAAAAAAGGAGTTTAGGGAAATATTTTTTGAAATTAGGGGGATTATTTAGTATGCCATGAACGTACGTGTTATAACCCAAGCTCACTAAATGAAGTTCCTATGTCCCTCTCCCTCTCTCTATCTCTCCTCATCTCTATGTCTCTTCCTCCCTCCATATAAACATCTACCTACCTCTCCCTTCCTATCTCATTACCCACCTTTATTTCCCTCTATCTCTCTCACATCTATCTCTCTCCCTAGGTCTCTCACCCATCTCTACATAGGCTCTAGGTTTGTCACCTCTAAATAAAGAGAGCCCAAGTAAGAGAGAGTGAGGGAAAGAGAGGGAGAGACATGAGAGAGAGAGAGGGGGGAAGGGAGAAGTTGAGGGAAAGAGAGGGAGAGACCTGAGAGAGAGAAGGTGGGTTGATGGAAACAGAGTGAGACACTAGAGAGAGGGAGAGACTAGAGAGAGAAAGTGCGTGTGTGTGTGTGTGTAAGTGTGTGTGTGTGTGTGTGTGTGTGTGTGTGTGTGTGTGTGTGTGTGTGTGTGTGTGTGTGTGTGAGAGAGAGAGAGAGAGAGAGAGAGAGGGGGGGGGGAAAGGTCATGGGGGCTTCACTGGCTAGGCAATATTATATCACATGCATTCATATTGGGGGGTTTAATATCTCAAAAATAAGGGTGAAATATATTGCCTATCAGTGAAAATAGGGGGGTTTTTAATTCCGACTATGAAAAAATACAACATTTGGTGAAAATAGGAGGGCTTTTAATTCAAGCTATGTATTGAGAGGGGGTTACAAAAAATGAGTTTAGGGCAATTTTTTTTTAAATAGGGGGATTCTTTAGTATTTCATGAACGCACGTGATATAAACTAGACTCACTAAGTGAAGCCCCTGTGGGGAAGGCAGGGGTTGAGGAAAAGAGTGAGAGAGACTTGAGAGAGAAATAGCCCTACCTTCCTCCCCCCCCCCCCCTCTCTCTCTCTCTCTCTCTCTCTTCTCTCTCTCTCTCTCTCTCTCTCTCTCTCTCTCTCTCACTCACTCTCACTTTAGATCTCTCTCTCAACCCCTCCCTTCCTCCCTCTCTCTCACATGGTCTCTCTCTAGTATCTTCCTCTCTTTCCATCAACCTCTCTCTCTCTCAACCCTTCCCTTCCCCCCTCCCTCTCTCTCTCTCTCTCACTTGGTCTCTCTCTCTAGTCTCTTACTCATTTTCCATCCCTTCCTCCTTCTCACCCAATCTTCCTCTCTCTCTTAGGTCTCTCTCTTTCCCTCCCTCCCCCACTCTCTCTCACTCTCAAGTTTCTCCCTCTCTTTCCTCAGACCCTACATTCCTCCCTCCCTCTTTCTCTCTCTTAGGTGTCTCCCTTTTTCTCCCTCTCTCTCTATCTTGGTCATACTCTCTCTCAAGTATCCCCATTTCTCTATGAAGGGGTTGAGAGAGAGAGTTCCCAAGTGAGAGAGGGAGGGAAGGAAAGAGAGAGAGAGAGAGAGAAAGATATTGAGTGAGAGGGAGGAATGGATTGAAAGAGATGGAGGGACTAGAGAGAGAAGAGCCTAAGAAAGAGGGAGAGACCAGAGGGAGAGTGAGACCAAGTGAGAGAGGAGGGAGGAAGGGAGGGGTTGAGGAAAAGAGAGAGCCAAAGTGAGATAATGGAGGGAGGAAGGTAGGAGTTGAAGGAAAGAGAGGGAGAGGCCTAAGATAGAGAGGTTGATGGAAAGAGAGGGAGAGACCATAGATAGAGGTTGATGCAAAGAGAGGGAGAGACTAGAGAGAGAGCCCATGTTAGAGAGAGGGAGAAGGGATTGAGAGAGAGCCCAAGTGGGAGAGTGGGAGGGAGGAAGGGAGGGGTTGAGAAAGAAACAGAGATAGAGAGAGAGGTTGATGAAAAGAGATGGATATACTTGGGAGAGAACCTAAGTGAGAGAGAGGGAGAGGGAGTGAGAGAGATGGGGAAATGTAGGGTTGGGGAAAAGAGAGGTAGAGAATTGAGAGAGAGAGAGAGCCCTATCCCTCCCTCTCTCTCTCTCTCACTTCAACACTCTCTCTCTCTCTATATATCAATCCCTCAACCCCTCCCCTCTCTCTCACTTGGGCTTTCTCTCTCTCAACCCCTCCCTTCCTCCTTCTGTCTCTCTCACATGAAATCTCTTTCAACCCTTCCCTTCCTCCCTCCATATCTCTGGTCTCTTACTCTTTTTTCATCTCTCTCTCTCTACGGTCTCTCTCTTTCTCTCCCTCCCTCTTATTTATCTCTCTTAGGTAGAATAGGAAGGAAATAATGGGAGGGAGAGAGGGAGAGGGAAGACATAGGATGGGGAAAGGAGAGAAGGAAAGAGGCAAAGAGAGGGAGATAATGGGAGAGAGAGACACCTAAGAGAGGGGGAGATAGAGAAAGATAAAGGGTGAGAGGGAGAGAGACTTGAGAGAGAAAGAGAAAGGGGGGAGAGGGAGAGAGGGAAAGAGAGTTAGAGGGGGAAAAAGAGAGACTTGAGAGAAAGACAAAGGGAGGGGGAGGGAGAGAATGGGGGAGAGAGAGACACCTAAGAGAGGGGAGAAATAATGGAAGGAAGAGAGGGAGAGGGAAGAGAGAGGATGGGGGAGGGAGTGAGGGAAAGAGGGAAAGAGATGGAGAGAATGTGAGAGAGAGAGACACCTAAGAGAGTGAAAGAGAGAGATAGAGGATGATAGGGAGAGAGACTTGAGAGAGAAAGAGAAAGGGAGTGAGAGAGACTTGAGAGATAAAGATAAAGGGATGGGGAGAGAGAGAGAGAGAGGGGGATTATGGGAGAGAGGGAAATGATGGGAGAGAGAGACACCTAAGAGAGGGGGGAGAGAGAGGATGAGAGGGAGAGAGAAGTGAGAGAGAAAGAGAAAGGGAGTAGGAAGGAGAGAGGCAAAGAGAGTTAGAGGGAAAGAGAGTGATACTTGAGAGAAAAAGAGAAAGGGAGGCGGAGGGAGAGGGAGAGATACTTGAGAGAGAAATAGAAAGGGAGTGGGAGGGAGAGAGGGAAAGAGAGTTAGAGAGAGAGAGAGAGGGGGGGGAAGAGAATGGGAGAGAGAGACACTTGAGAGAGAAGGAGAGAGAGATAGAGAGATAGGGTGTGTGTGTGTGTGTGTGTGTGTGTGTGTGTGTGTGTGTGTGAGAGAGAGAGAGAGAGAGAGAGAGAGAGAGAGAGAGAGAGAGAGAGAGAGAGAGAGAGAGAGAATCCTTGGGGGAAAGAGAGGGAGTGATAACTGAGAGAGGGAGGAAGGGAGGGGTTGAGAGAGAGAGAGGGGGGGAAGAAGGTGGGAGTTGAGGTAGAAACTAGAGAGAGCCCAAGTGCAAGAGAGAGAGATAGACTTGAGAGAGAGATAGAGTGCCAAAGATAGAGACACGGGGGATGGAAAGAGAGAAAGAGAGAGCTCGAGTGAGAGGGAGGAAGGGATGGAAAGAGAGTAAGAGACCAGAGAGAGAGAGAGAGAGAGAGAGGGGTTGAGGAAGAGAGAGAGGGGGAATGCAGGGAAAGAGAGGGAGAGACCAAAGAGAGAATGTTGATACAAGCATGTTGATTACTGAAATTTCACTAATACTCTAAAAACTAGAATTTGCATTATAACTCCTACAGATCTAAAACCACTCTCAAACATCTTGCCAATATATACATAAAATATAACTTAAAGTATAAGAAAGGAAAAAGATAAATTAAAATGTGACTTATATTTTATGTATATATTACATTGTAGAATAGAGCGAGAGGGATTGAAAAATTGTTAATGAAATACATTTGGTGTGTGCCATATTTGGCGCACACAAAAGTAATTGCCTTGGGAAAAAACAAGCCTTGGGCAGCTTGGGTTTGCCTTGGTAATCCAACCCAAAGGCTTGGACATCCTTCTCAGGCCTGAGATGTATTTGTCAACAAACATACAAAATTTTCTCACATTTTTGTTCGTGCTCTCTATTAGGTTTGCATGTTTTTTAATGCAAACAAAAATAAACACCATGATAGTGTCAAGCTCTCTCTTAGCTATCCAGCCATATAAATATTTTCTCATTTTGATTATGTTAAGGTCTTCATCTCTATTTTATTTTGTTAGTGTATCTATTTTGTCAAAAACTAACATGTCATATTTTGGGCATAGATTTTTTACTCGTTCATCAAATTTTGAAAAAAATTATATTTTAAAAAACTAGACTTCATTCTACACAATTTAAAAAAAGAAAAGACAAATTGATTTTTGATTAGTTGTCACAAATTTTAGGGGGGAGCATGCTCAAAATTTTGTTTTTCAGGATGTGTCCACTTCAAAAATTAGCCAAAAAATCTAGCATAAACTACATGGTGTTAGCTAATTTCTCACTAGATAAATTTGAAAAATTCCAAAAAAAATTGACATTTTAGTGGGAGCACACTAGGTGCTATGTTATGTTTTTCTGTAAAAATAAGACCAGTTTGTGTGCTCCCCCTTTTTGAAACCCTTAATCTCCACCATATTTGAAAAAAAAATAGTATCTTAGAAAGTAGACTCGGAGCACTACAACTCTTGTTGTTGTTGCATCTTCATATTTTGAGTGTAGCTATCTTCATTTTCTTGTTGAATTCTAAACTTTGTTGATTTCAGGAAAAAATAAAAAAGTGGCACTTGAAGACCCCGTTTTGGCCCCCCATCTTTGTGCACTTACCTATATCTATACTTTGGGGTCAAATTTTGTGTTATTTTCACTTGATTGACCTTCAAGGTACTAATGAAGATATACTATGTTTAAAATTGATAATATGCCAAGTATTTATGATAACTGAACCTCATGATAATTCTCTAAATACAACTTCTTGAGATTCTTATATCAACCAGTTCTACTCATCTTTAGTTCAAGTTGTATGTGCCTAAGATAAAAATGTTTTCTATGATTTACCATGACTTCATCCCCAATAATTTAATGTTTTCTATGATTTACCATGACTTCATCCCCAATAATTTTTTTATACCTCTACTTTTGATTTACCTATCATTTGTACCTCATTTTTATTGTTTCCAAGTGTTTCCTAACTTGACTATGTACTATCTCAATACATGTCCTATGAATTCCTCTAGTTACGCACTTCTCGCATCTTCCATGTTGATGTCTTTGAGTTTTTTTACCACTCTAAATCATATTATAGTTACAATTTTAAATAGATTTTCTCTATTCTTCAATCAGCTAAGTTGTGTACAAACTCTAATTTTGGTAGAACTATATCTCATCTTTCTAGCCTATAGCCTACTAAACATAACAATAAGTTGCCCAATATAATGTTGACCACTTTTATTTTTTCATCAATCTATGGGTGAAATATTAAAATGAATTGTGTCTATCTTCATCTTATTCTATAAAGTTATCCAAAAATATCCTATGAACTTTGTGTCTTTGTCTAAACCTATACTTTGTAGTAATACATGTAATATCACCAACTTCTTGAAAAATAGTTCAACAATGTATACAACATTATGTGTATTCTTATAAGGGATGAAATACACTATCACAAAAAAAATCTACTACCACAAATATAAAATTGTCTTATTAGCATTGTTGATAATCCTTATATGAAATGCATGCTTGTATACCCCAAATGTTTCTCTAGTATAAATAATTACATCTACAATCTAACAAGTCATACAACTTCAAACAAACTTCTATATATCTTTATAATTTTTAGGCCAAAAATAATGTTCACTAAGCAAAGATAATGTCTTAACAATGCCAAAATTTCCTTCTAATCCACCACTATGCTTCTCTTTGATCAAACTATCATTTATTCAGATCCTAGTGTAGGGGAGGAAATTTGTCTCCTCCAAGATGATGAATCTTAGAGGACAAATCAATCCACCGCTACCTCTTTGAACAGGCGTTAAGATGAGCTAGGGGATAACAAAACTAAACAAAAGACTATATGAAAGTGAATAGCAAATTTATAACTCCAAGTCAGTGAAATACAAGTAAACCTTATAGGATAGAACATAACAAAATTGAAAGAGGAATATAACTCTAAGCCTGAGAGCTCTCGGGTTCTGGACTTCAGTGCGGGGCACAAACACCAATGCGACACTCTATTGTCTGTATGACCCACAAACAGAAATCTGAGAAAATCTTTTGCACACACTTCCCGATGCGCAAAACTTATTTGCCACCTGTGCACAATAAGATGGGGAAAATGTTGGGGGTTGTTGGTAAACATATTTGTCCTTCTTAAATACCTTTCAACAATGACTCCCGAATGCCCAAATTGAAAGACAAAAACTAGAACCAACAGTTGAGTCACTTGCAATGGTGAGTGCAAGTGCTCTCTGAATTTTGATATGAAGGTACAACTCCCTTCGTTGGATAAAAATGTATATTTTCTGAATATGCTTTTAACCAGAAAGCAATAAAGGCAACTAACATCTGCTCATAGCCATGACACAAATGCGAATAGCAGATTTATAATGAAGTGAATGAAGACAATTAAAACACAGTTTAATTATCCACACCTAGGAAAATACCCTTTCCAATAAGTAAAAATGCTCTGGACTCTGATCGATTCTCTCTCATGCCTCAAAGGACAAGGGGGATCAGAATACCCAGACAAAGAGTTAACAACAGATTTCTTTCCAAATACAAATTATTTCTGAAATCAAAGTTTCAGAATCAAATGCATATACACAGTTTGATGTAACAGAAAAGACAATGAAAAGAAATTATGAGAGAGACAAAGCTCATTGTAATCAAAAGAAAATATTGAAAAATCCACAAATCAACAAAATCTTCTTTATTCTATCAATGCCAAAAAATGTGAGCTCATAGACTCAACACTTCTGAAAAACAGAACTGTGTAGTCCAGAAAATAATGATGTCTCTTCTTTTTTTACAGCAGAAAGAGAAAGAAAAGAAAAGAAAAGAAGAACCCCCTCTCCTTTCTTTCATTACATATATATAACTAAGAATTTCAGTTATCAATAACTGATTCTTGAAAAGATTATTAATTAATCTTTTCTTTTATCTTTCATCTTCTTTTTTCATTAATAGACCCGTACCTAGAGATTAATAACTTTTGAATGGAATATTATTTGTTCAATCTCTTCGGTGAGGATTTAGAAACCTAGGTTTTCTAAAACCTATCAAAATTTTAGCCTGATCCAACGGTGCAATTAAAAGTTATGCCCCTCGCACTGAGAGTGATTTTTCTATCTCAAAAAAATCCACATTCTGAACCTGTGAACTTCGAACCTTGAACCTTGAACCTTGAACCTGCGAGGTTCAATAGTTCAAGTTCAATGACCACAAATTACAAAGCCCAAAATTTGAAATTTGAACTTTTTGAACCTGCATGCTTGAACCTGCGGGCTTGAACCAAAAAGGTTCAATAGTTCAAGTTCAATGAACAAAAATTACAAAGCCTGCTCCAGTTAAATTTGAACTTTGAACTTGAACCCGGACTTTGAACTTTGAAAAGGTTCAAGGTTCAAGTTCAATGACAGTTGCTCTTTTGGGATGCCATAGAAAAACTTGCATAACTTTTTACTGAGAGCTCTGTTTTTAATGAAATTTTAACTGTAGAATAAATGGGCCTAGTCGAGCATAACCCAGAAATCATTTTTGCATAGGAGACATAAGACTTGAGATTTAATTGTTTGGGTATATGGGTAAGCCAAAAATAAAACAATTAAAATCTCTCAGCCAACATGGAGTTTGGCCATAAAAACTTCAACATTAAAACATTAACAATAACTGATTTTAGCTGATTATGAGACTTTAGGCATGAGTAAAAATATGGGGGTAACAGGGGCTATATAGGGTCCTGCCTTAGTCAGACTCCCACTTAGGTGTTTCCACCACCACGGACAACCAGATAGATAAATTAGAAAAAAGGTAAATAAACTTGGAAACTTGGTAAATTGGAAAGAAATGTAAATAGAAACTATGCTTCACTTAATGGAAACAAACCCCTATTGCATGTAATATAAATATTGAAAAAATTGGAAATATGATTGCACCTAGATAATAGATACAATAAAAAATGCAAAGGACACATTGCATGTAAAGATAATAGATGAAGAGAAGACAAGGCGTGAATCCAAACCCCTCTTGTTCATGATACGAGTGTGACAAAGCCTGCGATAATGTTTGTTGGTAAGAGCCACCACAAGATAGCCATAGTTTGATGTTGGTAGAAGTATCTCTAAGAGAAAAGAGAGAGCAATATGATAGTGAGAGAACAATGAGAGAGCCAAGAGCCAAGAACCCAAGATTGGGAACCCTCCAGAATGATTTAAGAAGGGTTTTTAAACTCGAAAGAGGTGCGAAGAGCCATTATGGCGAAACGCGAGCCAAAAGACACGTGTTAGCCAGCATCTGGCTCTCTACTAGATTCGAGATTCTGCCAATTTCTAAGACGTTTGCGCGACATGGGAATGTCTATGTGTCACGTTGTTGTCCAATCAAAGGTAGGCCCAAAGGGGTTTTCGAGGCATTTCAAGGCACTTTTCTTTTTGAGCCCATGATGCCAAAATAACATAATTTTGATCATGGATTCGTCATTAATGCACTATGCGCCATGTGTAAGTGCCATAAATGCATTGGACGCAATTTAGGACACTACATTTTTCCCCCACTTTAGTAGACTGGTCAACTCAAGGGGTCAGTCACACTAAAGCGGTTCAGAAGGATTCATTCATTAAGCTCATGTAGTGCAATAAATACAGTAGATGCAATAAATACTAAGCCCAAAAAAGGATACTGTAGGGGTCACATAGGTCGAAATGGCAATCACGGATGATGCCCCCAAATCTCCACAAGGAACCATAGTATGTCGCATGACAGATTCAATACTGCAAAACTTGAAAATTTGTCAGCACAAAAAACGGAGGAAGCTACTTCGACGAGAAGAATGTTTAAGGAGCATTAGTACAGATAGAAAAAAAAAATCTGATGAAGGCAAGTATATGCCCCCTCATTTTTTGCCCCCAGCAAGGTGGGCAAAACAAGAAGGAAAGCAAGCCAAAATTGTCCCAAAATTAGTAAGAAAAATTTTTTAGGGCCAAATTTAGACTATATACTCGAAGGTGGGCCCTGATAAGGGTCATTTTCACTATTAACTGAAGAAATTTGAGCTAAGATTCTAATAGATTCTAAGTGAAAATGCCACATAAATGAGAGCATCGAGCCAACAGGATCAAGGAGTTGCGGTCTACAATCAAGAAGGGTGATGAGCCCCACCAGGTACGGTAAGAAACTCATGTTATTTTATCATTTTATGCATTTTTGGAAGATTTTAGGTTGGATGGTTGCGCAGGTGTCTAAGGGACGTGGTGTCATCCAGACAACACGTTATCGTCTTCAACAGGTGCATGCATCCGAATGACACGGTGGCATCCATCATGGACGCTATCGTCCTTAAGACTCGCTAGCGTCTTACAGGTGCACAGTCGTTGACAGAGCATGAGAATGAGGACTAATACAAGCTTATTTCTACGTGCAGACGTTGCCCGAGATGCGAGAGAACACCTTGAGCAGTCAAGCAGAGGAGTTGTCAGTAGTTGATAGGCGACTACTCCAGAGACTAGGTCTATGGTGGACATTCACTCTACCTGAGTTTTAGTTCCATGCCCCAATGCTGCCAACGCTAATGGAGAGATGGGATGCGAACACCATATCATTCAATTTATTGACAAGGGAGATGACGGTAACCTTGATTGACGTGTACCATATCTTCCGACTTCCCATCTGAGGGGAGTGAGTGTCACTGACTATACTATCCACTACGGAGCTGGGCAAGCATCAGGAGTGGGGCTTGGGATGGAGCATTGACACCACAAGACATGTATACTTGCGAGCTCTAGGCCAAGGATGAGTGTCAATTCCCTTAGTGCAGCACATCATGATAGTGATCGTGGCATGATGGGTTTTGACAAACAGTCGAGGCTTTGAGTTGATTGCAAGGTTTGTGTCGCTGATTCAAGAGATGGAGAGGCAGGCGGTGTACGCATGGGGTCATGACATGCTAGCCCATCTATACTACGAGCTCTCCCAGTACATACACTATGAGTACTAGAGCCTCACAACATGCACCCTCCTATAGGTCTAGGCATTCGATCATATCACCTATACATGGCCAGTGGGATTGCCAGTGCCCATGCCATTAGACATGCCATGGGCACATGCATACCCGTTACAACACGACGGATGGCGGGTAGGGGACCTGATGTTTTGGAGGGTCAACCTAGATCAGCTTGGTATTGAGGACGTCATCTGGCAGCCATATTGAGACATGGGGGTATGGGTGACAGACCACACACAGCTCCCTCGAATACAATGGGACTGCTTCCTACTCGACCGCTAGGACCATGTTGTCATGACCTACTACTGGTGGCGATGCATGCATAGTTCAGATAGGTGCAGACCATCCCACCTGTCGCTCCTTCAAATGCACGATCGGCTAGGAGCGCATTACAGTCGCAGGACTTGCCTTGCCCTACCTTAGGAGATGTACATGACAGCTCCGAGGGTAACGACAATGTTGACATCATGCCATAGTTGGATATAGATGATGTCAGAGTCACACCAAAATTTTCGGACTAGTGGGTAAGGGAAGGTCTAGCACCATCTTCCCTCTAGATGTAGAGGGAGAAGATGACAGAGCTCTAGGAGGTGACAACGATGACTAGACCTCCTCGAACGATGAGGGTGAGAGGTCGGCTCAGAGGCAACGTGTGGGGAGCCTGAGCCTAGACAGACCCGTTCCTGCCATAAGGAGGCTCCCACCATCACCAACTGCACCACCTTCTATGCCACCAACATGACCAGCAACAACAACGTCGGTCATGGAGGGATCCACCAATAGGGTGTCTCTATGAGATCCAAATTGGCAAAGGGGCGATCTTGGTATGTGCTTTGATTTCTGTTGATGTACTTTAGTTTTCTTCACACATACATTTATATACTTGTATAGATGTAGATATTTTTGTTACTATGGATGTTGATGTAAAAATGTTTTGTTTTGCAAAGGGCATTGCCGAGTGGTTGAGCTTCATCCAGCAAACGCTTGTAGAGATCATGTCCGATGTACATACTCAAGGTCCTATGTTGGACACTTATCGGCCCCTCCAAACAACTAGGAGACACGTAACTATTCGAGCCTTTTGCATGGCTACAGATAACATACGAGGAGGGTCGAGTGGTGCTGGTGCAAGGAGTAGCGCAGCTGGCCACCATGACAAGGTAGCAGGAGTAGGCCCTACTGGAGGTCCATATGGTCCTCAAAGAGAGAGACCAGGCAGTGATGCAAGTAGAGAGTGCCGAGAGGGCACGTTATGCTTTGCAAAGCCAGGTCGATGACCATTGTTGATAGGTAGAGGCCGCTCAACAGGGTACCACAAGGCACTTGGACCACCCCCAAGTGCGTCAGTTGATGACCAATTTGTTAGATTCAATGACAGTCCCAAAGACACTAAGAAGGGGGGGTGAATTAGTGTCTAACCGATTAGCAGAATATTTAAACTTATTTATAACTTTGCAACCCAAAACAATGTACCGATAAATAAGAATTAATGCAGTAAATAGAAATAATAGAGACAACATAGAAACACACCATAACACAAGATATTTAATGAGGAAACCCGGTGTGGGAAAAACCTCAGGGGGATTTGTGACCCACAATATTTACTTACTGGCCAATGAATAAATACTACTTACAATAAGGGGCCTGCACATGTAGGGAGGCCAACAGCCTAGAGCTCACTGCTCAATAAAGAGTCACACTGACTACAAAAGTGGATTATCAAATCCAATACAATATACTGCTCAAAATAGCATCTCTAATGCCAAGTTCAGTACCGGTTTAAGCTTAGTCAATAACCAAAACCTTCACTATCAACTATATTACCTTATATAATAAAATGTCTGCTCACACACACCAAAATGACTTATAAGATCTCATACATATATGAGTCTTTTACAATATACCATGTCATCTTACAAAAGATAATTATATTACACTGAACAAAACTTTATCCTATGTCGGCTGGAGTGTCAGTATGCTTTGTTGCCGATGTAATCTGAATGCTGGTGTAAGTGCCTGTCGGTGTCAGTGTATGAATTTTGTGATGTCGGGCATGTAGAAACCAATTGTTGGTGACTTTCTAGTTGGTTTCCATCAATGACAACATCAACTATTCTCATTAGAGTGTAGAATGCCAACACAATTTGGAGGTGTCACAACAATGAGAGATGGCCTTATGGGAGGATTTGATGACACAATGAGAGGCTGTAGCAGAGCTATGAGGGGAGCTAAGGGGCATGCGATTGTGGAGCACACTACCGCAGGATCATAGTCCACCTCAGTCAGATATCCCTCATGAAGAGGTTAGGATCTTCCAGTGCCAACGACTTCAAGGACCCGCCCACCATGAGGTTGTAGGGCATTGCTCCCGTAGCTGTACAAACGCTCATTCAATAGGCCCATAAAGCATACACTAATTATACATGCTAGTCCTTACCAAAATAGGTAATGGTCTTACACAGGATCTGCTCAATGGTCTTGTTAGATGCTTCTGCTTGACCGTTGGACTAAGGATAGTAAGGTGTAGAGAAATGCTGTTGGATGCGAAATTTTTCAAGAAACTCCTTAACATCCTTGATCTTAAATGGCATACCATTATCGGAGACAAGAGTAGCAGGTAAACCAAAGCGAGAAATAATGGTATCCATGATAAAGCAACAAATCATATCGACAGTAGTCGATCTTATCAAGAAAAATTCAACCCACTTCGTGAAATAATCTGTAGCGGTAATGATAAAGAAATGACCCTTAGACAAAGGGGAAGACATTTTACCAATGATATCCAACCCCCATGTCTAGAAAGGCCATGGAGAAACCTGACAACGAAGCTCCTGCGTAGGAGCTCAAATCATATTACTATGTTGTTGACATTGGAGGCACTTCTTGACAAAAGCAAAGGAATCTTGTTCCATTGTTTTCCAATACTACTCCATGTGAATCAATTTATGGGTCAGAGATTTTCCCCTGAAATTTCCACCTCCAGAGTCAGAATGGGCCTCTTCAAGGGCAAGGTGGATTTCAACTTTTGTTAGACAATGCAAAAGAAGACCATTATACAATCTCCTATAAAGAACATTAGATAAGACAATGTAACGAGTGACTAGCTTTCAAATCCGCACACTCAAACTCTTACTAGCATCATCAGGAAAATTTTTTGTCTTGAGATAATTGAAAATATGTGAAAACCATTCTCCTGAATCAATATGGGCACACATGAGATCATAAAATTGTGCTTGATCAGATATGGCCAGAGAGTGGAGGACTTGTACCACAAATCGATATTCATCCTAACCAAATTCTGGGCCTACAAGGGAAGCATCGCTTGTCATTGCATCTGCATGAAGATTTTATCCCCATGAAATGTTTTTGATCATGTAAGTAGTGAATTATCTTAGTATAGTTAACACCAAATCCTTATATTGAGATAACTTCAACTACTTAACATGATAAGCACTTGTACCCTGATTCACAATAAGTTCTAAATCTCTATGGATGCAGAGGTTCTTCACACCCATGGAAATCACAGCACGGAGCCCTAAAATCAAGGCTTTAGACTCAGTGATGTTGTTGGTACAATCGAATTACAAATAGAACAAGAGAGGGACTGGCTTTCCTTCAGGTGAAATAAAGACTACACCCTCTCCTGAGCTAGTCTAACACCTCAATTCGTTAAAATACATATCCCACATAGAGTCATGATCATCGACTAACACATCCTCATCAGGAAAGAGGTCCAGGGTAGGAAAAGATTTCTCTGAGGGGGAATTGACCAACTGATTAGAGATGACCTACCCCTTGACTGACTTTTGAGTTACAAACTTCAGGTCAAATTTAGAGAGCAACATCACCCACTTGGTCAACCTTCCCAAGAGATCAAATTTTGTGAAGAGATTCTTAAGGATATCATTTTTAGCAATGAGCCACATTTCCACATGAAGGATGTTATGTCATAGCTTCTGAGTCTCAAAGACAAGAGCTAAACATTTCTTTTCTACAATGAAATATTGGGTTTCATACTCTATCAAAGTACGACTGATCTAATAGACTTCTCTTTCCCGACCTTCATCATCATACTGGGCTAACAAGATTGCTAGTGCATGAGACGTGGTAGAGATGTATAGGAAGAAAGGTCTATCAGACATGGCTGGAATTAGGATGGGTGGATTAGCTAAGTAATCCTTAATATAATTGAAAGCCTCTTGACATTCCTCATTCCACTTGAAATGGGTATCTTTCTTTAGCAAATGAGTAAAGGGGAGAGTATGATCTGCCAATTGCGTTACAAATTGGCGAATGGCCTGAATATTCCCTTGTGGACTACAAAGCTGAGAGATATTCTTAGGTGGCTGCATGTTCATGATAGCATTGATTTTGTTTATATCTATTTCGATTCCTCAGTGGGAGACAATTAATCCCATAAGTTTTTTGACATCAACACCAAAGATACACTTGAGGGGATTCAACCTCATCTTATACAACTGAAGTTTTTCAAAGACTAGACGAAGATTCTCGATATGCACTCCACGCGCCAAGGATTTCACCAAGATATCATCAACATAATATTCTAAGATCTTATGGATGAAATCATGGAATATCAGGGTCATGGCCCATTGATGGTTTCTCCTGCGTTTTTCAACCCAAACGACATGACATCATAGCAAAGAGTTCCCTAGGGGGTTGTGAATATAATTTTATATTGATCTTCTAGATTGATACAAATTTTATTATAAATTGAGAAGTCATCCATGAAAGAAAGAAAGGCATAATCTGTGGTTGATCGATGTTCAGGAGTGAAAAATCATCCTTTAGGGAAGCTTTGTTCACATCCCAAAATTCAATGCAGATGTGAATCCTACCATTGGGTTTACTAACTGAGAGAATGTTTGAGATCCAAGGTGAATAGTTGATAGGATGGATAAAGCCAGCTTTCAAAATCTTCTGTATCTTAGTCTTGACTAACAAGGCCACCTTAGGATTCATCTTTCGAATCTTTTGCTTCAATGGCTTAGCATCAAGACTAAGCACAATGTTATGCACAACAATCAAGTCATCATTGTCGGGAATCTCTTCATAAGACCAAGCAAAGATGTTGGGGAATTGGTGCAAAAGTTTGGAATATTCCTTGAATTCCTCAGAAGATAGGCACTTCCCAACCTTGATAGCTTTGTTAGAAGCCTTATCACTCATGATGACATCATTAGTCTCCCCACTGAGGAGTATACTATGGCCTTTCGGATGAGATGTGGATATTTATTCTTCATTGTGAGATAAAGGTGCCCCTTGTGCAATGGATTCCCCAAAATATGCCTGGGTATTCAGGCAGAAAGGGAATCAATGTTTGTGATGATAAGAGGGCAGCTCATCATATGCATCTATAAATTCCTTTAAGGATTCTTCCAAAGGAAAAAGGTCCAAGGGAATTTCGTTAGGTGATGCGTTACTATCAATAAGTTCCCAATGAACAACCTTGAGAGGAAGAGGATCGGTTGAAATCATGTGAATAGTTAATCATGGTTTCGCCTTTTGAGCCATATGGTTATATCCCAGTCCAGTGTTGTGGTGATGAGGTTCGGCTTCCAAAGGAATTTGAATACCTTGTTCATTAGGTCCACAACTCTTTCCATCATAGCCAATCTAAGATACGAGCTTATATCCAGGACCATAAATGTTTTGCAATTATTTGAATGATGATCAATATGATAAGCATCACCTGGCTTTATGGATGCATAATCATCTTTTTTATCCAAGGTGAATGAGATCTTGGGAAAACTCAGGTGAACAAGATTCATTTTATACTCACCAACATGAGAGTCAATGAAGTCCAAAGAACCCCAATCATCACCTAAGCATTCATTCGTCTTTGATGGAGAAGGTGACTTAACTGGAGAGGACTTATCAGAAGTAGCCTCCAGCGTTTGAACTTCAGGAGGATCTACCTTTAGGGATTTTTATTTTGAAGAATCCTACTCTTCATATAATCTCCCTTTCACAACATCCTGCACTTTAATCACTTCTTCCTTTTTCTGTTCCTCCTTTTTAAGGGAGGAAACAAAGGTAGGAGTTGTCATCGGAGAAGACAAACTGGGCACATAGTTTTGAAATGAAGGTGCGACAAAGGCTTGACTGATTGCTGCTATTTGACATAACTACATAGCCTTAGGATCAACCTTAACTATGACAACCTGATTATTAGCTAAAAAATTCACAGATCCATGAAGTGTAGATGAAATAGCTCCCAAAACATGAAGCCATGGTCTACCTAGAAGGAGGTTATATGACAAAGGGCCTTGCATCACATGCACAAGGGTCAGAATTGTGATAGGTCCGACCTTCAAGGATAGTATGATAGTCCCTACAACGGTTTTACCACTATTGTCAAATCTTGAAATGAACAAGGAGGAGGTTGCCAAAGAATTTGGGTCCACCTTGATTTTTGGCAACAAATCTAAACCACAAACATTTAGTGCAAAACCTATGTCAACAAGTGTTCATCTAATACCAACACCATTTACATGAACAATAATCATTAGAGGATTTGCTAAATTTCTTACTGCAGGAGGCGAAAGTTCATGTGGATAGAAAGTAATATTCGGTGAATCCGCACGAATATGGTCCATAAACACATTCACATTTGTCAATCTCACAAAAGAGGGAAGAAAGATCTTTTCAAAGGCTTCCTGTAGTATACCTTGGTGCACTGGAGTAGTTTGAAGTAAATCCCATAGTAAGATCTTAGTCGGAGTAACCTTAAGTTGCTCGACAATATCATAGTCACTAGGTCGCTTATCTACTGGCAAAGGTGCCTTAGGAAGGCTATGTTGAGGAGGAGGTAAAGAAGTTTGTGGTTGTTCAAGAAATTGTTTCTTCTTTCGATTATTGTATGTGTGAGCAATGGTATCATGAGAAGATTGCTTGGATTTTATTAATCTAGCATATAAGTCAGAAGTTTCTCCTTTGAAAGGTTTCCCATTAATGGTTTTAACTTTCTTGGGAGAAGGAATTGCCACAGTCACATGGATGTAAGGTCTCTTAGGCCATTGTGGAGCCGCAGAGACAACAATAACATTCACAGACTCCCCACCTTTGAAAGAGGATTTCGTGGAAGATTACTTTCCCTTTACATCGCTTTTGGGAAGAGGTGCTTCTAGGAAATCATCTAAGACTTCATGCAACATATCAAAGTCATCCTTAGAGAATGCCTTATCAAAGGCATCGAGCTCTAAGAGGAAAAGATTCAACATTAGGCATTCATGTTGGGTTCACTAAAATGTAGGGGAGGAAATTTGTTTCCTCCAAGATGATGAATCTTAGAGGAAAAATCAATCCACTGCCACCTCTTCGAACATGCGCTAAGATGAGCCAGGGGATAACAAAACTAAACAAAAGACTATATGAAAGTGAATAGGAAATTTATAACGCCAAGATAGTGAAATAAAACAAGTAAACCTTACAAGATAGAACATAATTGAAAGAGGAATATACCTCTAAGCCTAAGAGCTATTGGGTTCTAGACTTCAGCGCAGGGCATGGACGCTAGCGCGATGGGTTGTCATTTTTACAACCCACAAATAGAAAATATTATAAAAGCTTCTACGTGCACTTCCCAATGCGTAAAACCTATTCACCACCTGTGCACACTAAGATGGGAAAAATGTTGGGGGTTGTATAGGGGACTACCTTAGTCAGACCCCCGCTTAGGTGTTTCCACCGCTACAGACAACCAAATAGATAAATTGGAAAAAAGGTAAATAAACTTGGAAACTTGGTAAATTGGAAAGAAATGCAAATAAAAACTATGCTTCACTTAATGGAAACAAACCCCTATTGCATGTAATATAAATATTGGAAAAATTGGAAATATGAATGCACCTAGATAATGCATACAATAAAAAATGCAAAGGACACATTGCATGTAAAGATAATAGATGAAGAGAAGACAAGGAGTGAAGCCAAACCCCTCTTGTTTGTGATACGAGAATGACGAAGCCCATGATATTTTTCGTTGGTAAGAGCCACCACAAGATAGCCATAGTTTGACGTTGGTAGAAATATGTCTAAGACCGTAGAGAGAGAGAGAGAGAGAGAGAGAGAGAGAGAGAGAGAGAGAGAGAGAGAGAGAGATATATATATATGATAGCGAGAGAACAATGAGAGAGCCAAGAGCCAAGAACCCAAGTTGGGAACCCTCCAAAATGAGCTAGGAAGGGTTTTTAAACTTGGAAGAGGCACGGAGAGCCGTTATGGAGAAACGTGAGCCAAAATACATGCATCAGCCAGCATTCGACTCTCTGCTAGATTCGAGATTGCACCAGTTTTTGGGATGTTAACGCAATGTGGGGACGTCTACATGTCGTGCTATCATCCAACCAATGGTAAGCCCAAAGGGGTTTTTGAGGCATTTTGAGCCACTTTTCTTTTCGAGCCCATGATGCCAAAATAACACAATTTTGATCATGGATTCATCATTAATGCACTAGGCGCCATGTGTAAGTGTCATAAATGAACTAGACGCAATTTAGGACACTACACCTAGGAATGTTTAATTAATTTCCTTTAAATATAATTCCATCCTAAACAAAATAATCTAGCCACTTACTTTTGTCTATTGCAATTGGTTCTCTTCTTTCTTTCCAATATTTCATTAAATCTATTTCATCATCATACATATTTTTGAGTTACTCAAAACCCATTACTAATATCATCATATCATATACTTCTTCTACTCTCGTGTTTCAACATAAATGTGTAACCTATTTGATTTTCTACTCCCGTGTCTCAACAAAAATGTGGAACTCTACATGAAATCTACCCATCTCATATGTCTCTAATTTAATTTTCATTAAGTACTCAAATATTGTATGGCTTGATGGTTAGTGTACAAAACAAAATCTTTAATAAAAAGATAATGTTTCCACTTCTTCAAGGCTTGGACTATTGTAAAGAGCTCTTGATCATAGATTAGCTCTTCCTATATCATTCAAATTTTCATTGAAGTAACCTATTAGTCTTCTTTCTTGTCTTTCTCAAAATTAGAAAATGCTAACGCTATTTATTTTTATTACCTTTTTCTTTAGTAGTTCAAAAATCCTTTTTTTTCAATGGTGTGCCTATGGAATTGAAATTTCAAAATTAGGAAATGTTAACACTATAAGTTTCCCTAGATGTCTACTTAAATTTCTTTCAATGTCCCCTCACTAGTTTTGTCAATGGTGTGCATATGGAACTCAAATGCCTAATGATCTTCCCATAGGAACATGTTAATAAATGGAAATATCCTACCCTTTGGTGTCTATTATTATTGGCCACTCCACAATTTCTCTAAGTTTCTTTAGATACATATTCAATCCTTCTAAAAAAAATAAAAATAAGAAAACAAAATATATTAGCTCTATCCTCATGGAACTACATTTCTTGATATTTATTAACATCTTCTCTTCTCTTAATATGTGAAATACTTGTAGCCTAATGTGTTACAAATTCTCTTCTCTGGTACTACTAAAAATTAAAAGATTGTCCATATAGTCAAAACAAAATTACCCAAAAATATATTTAGCACCTCATTCATTAGCCTCATGAATGCACTTAGCATGTTAGTTAACCAAAAAGGCATGAATAACGAATCATACAATCCCTCATATGTCTTGAACTTAGTCTTCCACTAGTTCCCTCTCTAGTCCTAATTTTATTATATTATCCACTTTGAGATCAATATTTGTGAAATACTTTGTGCCACTAAAATAATCCAGGATGTCATCCATCCTTGGCAATCAAAATTTGAACTTGATGGTAATACTATCAATAACTCTTTCATTTGTGCTAATATTACTAGTACCATGCATGAGCATAAAAATTCTCCCATTAACACTTTTCTTAGTAACTATTGTACTGGTTAGTATAGATCTATATTTTTTACTAGGTTTATCAAACACACCACTTTGTTTAAACCACCTGCATTATCAGGATCCATTTGATGATTGATACCCTAGTCTAGTAATAATATTTTTGACACATTATCAGACACAATATATTTGTACTCTATTGGCAATTTAGTTACTTCCCTTTATGATGGATATTATTCATTTGTGGTGATGTTTTGAGTTTTGCACTTCCTTGGGACCAATGAAAAACATTTGTTCTCATGTGTCAATTCATCCAAAAAATTCCTTCCATCCACCAAATAGATTCTAACTTGTTAGAAGACATTTCAACTTTTCTCTCTTCTTCTAAAGGTAAAGGATATGCATTTTTATCATTTGAAGTCACAGTGTAGGTTTTATTTCTTGCATCATGGATTTTCTTATTGTCATATGATTAATACACTTCTTCGGAATCAAAGAAAAATAAATGTTCTCATATCTCAATCCATCTAAAAGTTTCCTTTCATCCACTAAACAAATTATCATGTTATTTTATACTTCAATTTTTCTCTCTCTTCTAAAGGTATAAGGATACACATTTTTCCATTTAAAATCATTGTGTATGTGTTCTTTGTTACATCATGAGTTTAATTCATAGCATACTACCATGGTCTTCTCAACAAAATATGACATGCATCTATTGGCATAATATCATAGAACACTTCAACATTGTACAACCTTAGGGAATTTCACCAAGCAATATTCAATTATAAGTATATTACATGTTCATCTTGAATGTATGATATCTTATATGGGTTTGAAATTTTTAACATTTTAAAATCCAATTTATTCATCATTTCTTATAAAACCAAAGTATACACACTACCACTATCAATGATCTAACTTTGCAACACTCTAATTTGTATACGATTTAGAATAAAAATTTCCTTTGTATTGATTCCTTGGGTGTTTCTATTTGCAATGAAGCTCTTCTCATTACTAATGATTCACCCTTTCCTACTTTTCCTACTAGAAACTTTGTAATCCAATTGGTTCTTCCTCCATATATGTTTCCTTTGTTCTATTCTTTACCTTTTTGCTAGCATGATATTTGTAACATTCAATTGCCCTATTTATTTCTCCTCCACATTTAAAATGGGTTCCCTTGAATGATATGTTATCAAATTCCATTTCACTCATCTAATATCCTTTCTCGTGGTAGGTTTTGTTGTTTCCTCTATCATTATATGATAGAACTTTTGGTCATTCCTTCCTAGGTGATAGAAATTATTACCTTTTTCTTCATAGTGATAAGGGCTTTCCTCTTTGCTATGTCTTTCATATTATCTTGATTCACCATATTGTGATCTACTACTCTATAATATTTCTCTACCTTTTTCTTATGTTTAAAATTCTTGTTCTACTTTTCCTCTACTTTAAGTGAAGATCTTGGTATGCTTCTTCAAATATTGTCTTCCTTACTAAACTCAATTATTCTTAAAAAAGAATTATAAGGTCATTTATGTACCATGTGGTATTCTCCTTTCTAGATTCACCATGTAAAATCATAACAATCATCTTATGAAATTCTTCAGTGTAATCCTTAATTTCCTTTTCCTTTTCCTTTTGCCTTAGGTTATGTCATCTCTTTAGTAATTCTAGCTTAGAATCAATAGGTTCCAATCTATTCTTCAACTTTGTCGGGCTAAAGCACACTGTTGTGTCACACTTGAGGCCAATTGAATAAGTTTGACCGAACTAGGTTCGGTTGACCTATGTGGTGATCGTGTGGTGACTAAATGGCACAATAAGTTTGGCCAAACCTATTTTCAAAGCAATAAGTTTGACTAAACTTAGTCTGGTCAAACTTGTCTATGTGTCATGTGATGTGGTAGCCAAATCACCATTTCCTCTACATTTACAAAACTTTCCACTTCTACTATATTTTTCTTCAGGCAGAATATTTTTTTACAAAAATTGAAAAATACCCTTTTGTAGAGCTCGAAGTCAAGGATGTGGACATATAATGTTTTTAATGTTTTGATTAATTTTAATACATTTTATTTTTTAAACATTGCAAGTAGGTTTTTTAAATTCGAAAAGAGGCTGATTTGAAATTTAAAAAAAAAATTAAATGATATTAATTTTTTTTACAAAATATATTTTTCACTAGATGAGAGAATCTTCTCCAAAAGCATATAATTTATTTTTTGATATTGATAAATTTAATAGACAAAAGGTGATACCGAATAAAACCACCAAATTCAGCTATGTTGGACTTAAAAAAATTATTACGAGAAAAATATGCATCAAAATTTAATTTTTCTTTTTTTAGCACTGCATATATGTGTCATCTATTTCAAAAATTAAAATCATGAAAAAATAAGTTTGTTTTCATTTTTTTTAGTGATGCCGATTAGAACCTCTAATTTTTCTGCAATAAAAAATCTGTTTTTGATTATATAAAAAAAATATTGATTTTTTTTAAGAAAAAATTAAAAAATAACAGACAAATTTCATTAATATTTCTACATTTTATCAGTTTACATCATTTCTAAATTCAATTTAGAAATGTCAATTTTATGTGGTTGAAGTTGAATAGTTTTTGTTGTGTTGGCCACTTCCTTTATAAAAGTGTGGCACAGGTTTGTGCTTTTACCTTGTCACCATTATGTCCCATCTTGTGATCCTTTCCTTTCCTCTCTTACATGCATCCAACTAAAATTCCTTCCACCTAATAGCCCCATGTTTTTTCAAATTAGTTTTTACAGATCTCACCCTATTTATACCTTCAAATTCTTAATACTCAAAATATTCATATATATTTTATGAAGTCAATCAATTTCTTAGGGTTGAAAACAACTACATATCTAGAGATCTCAATTATAGGTCTTTTACCAATCTTGGAGATAGCTTTCAACATATTGATTAAACTTAATTGTTCTTGCTCTAGGATTTCTCCTTTCAAATCCATAACTTGAGCTCCTAATTTATCATAATCACTTTCATCCTCTTGCATAGGGTTTAGACCTATTTTTCTATCTTCTTCTATAGAATCCAATTGGATCTCCATTGTCCTCATCATTTCTAACATTTCATTCATTCCTTTGGTGACATTAGCCATACCAAGAATTCTACTTGGTGGCATATTTCCTCATATTTGGTGCAACTACCTCAAGTCGATGATCTAGCTACAAGGTTGTAACTCCTCACAATCAAAACCCTTTAAAAAAATACTTGTAGGCTACCTCAAGTTGGTGATATACTCACCCTTAGATATTTTAGGAATAAGACATGAGAATTGCCAGCTATAATCTTAATAGGTTCACTGAAGTTAGTAAGTGCGCTATTTAAAATAGTTCTTTGGGGCTTAAGATTATGAGAGATATATTAAAGAGGTATGCTATAAACCCTATGGTCCCCAACACTTGGATGGAAAAAAACATTGAAGTTGGTTTATGATCTAGGAAAAGGACAAGTGAAAAGAAAATATAAAATGATAAAAATAAAGATTTGTTAGAGTTAATTAATCTGCGAGAGAGTTAAATTATAAGAAAGACTTGGAAGTAGTTGAATTTTTGGAAAAAAAAAAAAATTTCTATGATTTTATTCTTTGTTTTATCTTCATTATAACTTAACTATTGTTTTGGTACATGTTAGTTTCTATTATGCTAACATTTTTTTTATTTGCACTAGTATTTTAGGACTGCTTCTAAAACTTTCTTTACCCTTTTAATAAAAAAAATCCAATTTTGATTAAAAAACATATTTATCAAAATGGAGAATTTTTTTTATCCATGTAGTTAAATTTTTAATTATCAATACAAAAAAATTGAAGGAAGAAAATAAAATTTACTATGTGAAAAGTTTTATTCTACTTAACCTTGTTTCTTAATATTTTATCATCAAATATCTTTGTCTCTGTAAATCTAGATCTTGACCCCTCTTTTGTGATCCAGCCTAAGAGGGAGAATGGCTTCAAGATTAATGTTTCTTTTCTTAAGGATGAGGATTCTGGGGATGCTATTAAGATGGTTTCCCATTTGGCCAAGCTTTGCAATCCTGATCTCAGACCTAGGGAGCAATGGGAGGCTCTCACTGTTACTTGGTGGAAAATATTTCAGATCATTGGTAAGAATTATGCTATGGATAGGTCTAGGGAGGATTCCTACTTATAGAATAGGCTCAATGGTATTGAGAAGGATATTCAGAGTAAGGGGCATGGCCTGGTTTTAGAGGGGGAGCTCTCTTCGGTCAAGAATCACTTAAGGAAGTTACAACATTTCAAGATCCAAGGGCAGAAGGTAAGAGCTAAAATGAATTGGCTTAATGGTGGTGACAGGGGAACCAATTACTTCTTCAATCTTATTAGAGCCAAGAATAAAAGGGAATTTATTGAAGATATTCAAGTCAATAACACTCTCACCAATGATCTAGTGTCCATTAAGGAGGCTTTCTTCAATTTTTATAGTGGCTTATTTTCTTCTGAACATGGTGTTATGAACTAGGAGGCTCTTGAGAAATGCTTACTGCTAATCCCTAAGAAAGTTTCCTGTGAGGAGGCCAATGCTTTGGGCCAAAAGATCTCACTTGAGGAGATTAAAGATTCTATTAGTTCATTGGCCAATGGTAAGTCCCCAGGGTTGGATGGGTTACCTGTCAAATTCTATAAGATGCACTCGGAATGGATATGCTTGGAACTATTTGCCCTGTATGAAGATGTGTTTAATCGGGGATCTCTTGGAGAAAACATCAATAGACGTGTCATTAAACTACTACCTAAGGGTGGGGATAAGACTCTAGTTAAAAACTGGAGGCCTATTACCTTACTAAAAATATCTTACAAGATTGTTGCAAAAGTCTTAGCAAGGAGGATTTTTGGGTTATTAAACAACTTCATTTTTGCCACTCAGACTGGATTCATTAAAGTTAGATATATCCTCAAAAAATTGGTTAGTGGTTGGGAGACCATGCATTGGGCTAAAGCTGACAAGCAGAATGCTGCAATGATTCTTCAGCACTTTGAGAAAGCATACGACAAAATTGAGTGGCCCTTCATTAGAGGGATGTTGCAAGCTTTTGGATTTCCCTCATATTTCTGCAGATGGATTGATATTCTCTTTAAGGACTCTTCCACCATCATTGAGGTTAATGTTGAACTCTCTAAACCTATTCCCCTTAAGGGGTCTATCAGACAAGGTTGTCCCATTGCCCCAACCTTGTTTGTCATTACTGCTGATGCACTTTTCTACATTTTGAGAGCTCCTTCCCTCGGTCCTCCTATCAGAGGTCTAACCCTACCTAATTCTAAGGATCTTATCAATGCCCAATTTGTTGATGATACTGCTTTATTTTTGGTTTTGAATGAGGACAACTTTGATAATGTTATGAATAGATTGCAGTTTTTATGTTTGGCTTCTAGAGAAAAGGTAGATCTCCGCAAATCTACAGTTCTTGGTTGGTCTAATGTTCCTCCAAGCTGGGTTACTTGCAAAGGTTGGTAGTGGTCCAGACCAAATTCTATTATTAGATATCTTGGTATTCCTTTTTTATTAACCCTTCTATTCAAGATATGTGGTTTTGGTTATATTCTAAAACTGAGAGGAAGCACTTAACATGGCAGACTCATCTTCTCTCCTTGGCTAGAAGAGTGCAAATTGTGCAAAAGGTTCTTTTCTCTCATCACATTTATTGTGCCTCAGCATGGTTGTTTGCTAATTATCAAACCAACAAGCTTGAGAAGATCATGAGGGACTTTTTATGGTCTGGTGGGATGGGTCATAACAAGAGACATTGTGTGAATTGGGATTGGTGTTGTAGACCAAGGACTATGGGTGGATTGGGTATCAAAGACCTCAGGGCCCGTGGCATTTCTCTAGCTTCTAAATGGATCGTCAAAGCTCTGAATGGTAATGAACCATGGAAGGTGCTGACCAAAAATAATATTGAAAGGTCTGTTATTAAAAAAGGCAAAAAATGGAAGACTATCCCTTTATGTGATACTGTTTTGGGGGACTTTAATATGTAGGTGTTTGGTTCTAATGTATTTGCTTCACTATGGAAGGCATGGTCATAGGTAAGGAATTTACTTCCTTCTAAGGGTGCTATAGGTAATTCTCCTTCATATGTTGTTATGGACAGATCTATCTAGTGGGGGGTGAGTTTAAACAATAAACCTCTTTCTCTGACTCAAAGTTGCTCTGCTAAAATTTGGAATGATAAAGGTATTTCTCTAATTAGAAATGTACTGTTTGACAATCGGCTAGGGTCTTGGGCCGAGATCAGTTCTAAATATGGGATTCCTCTTTCACAGAAGAAAACATATTCTCTTATTGTTAAATCTACTGGTTCCTTTTTTCCTGGCAAGGTTTTGGATACTGATTCTTTTTTGAAGCAACTAAAATGGTTGGATGGCTCTCCCTTTTTGGACATATCTACTAAGCAGATCTATATGATGTTGAAAGATGATTACTCTATCTTCACTCGAGTCAATCAGTGTTGGGGTCTCGACTGGATTGAGTCTAGGTGGCAATTTGTTTTTGATTTTTTTTGGCATTCCCCCATTGATCCTAAGAAATCTTGTTTTATATGGCTTTTACTTCTTGAAAAGTTAGCAGTAGGTTCTTTTCTATCTGCTGTGGGTCCTGAACCTATTAGGTGAGGAGTGTACAATGTTTAGGAGTCTTTTGAACATCTGTTTTTTGAATGTGAGTTTTCTTGTGGTGTGTGGTCCATTTTCCTTGGTTCTCCCATTGTCTGGAATTGACGACCTGGTCCTTCTTGGAGTGAAATCCTTGCTGGCTTTGTGGAATCCTTTGATCTTAGTTTGAACCGGTTCTGGTCTGTCTTGTCTTGTGAAATCCTTTGGTTTCTTTGGAAAGAAAGAAATGGAGAAGTATTTCAAAACAAGAGGAGAAGGCTTATTGGGTTTAATATTAAACTCATACACTTTTACATTATGTCTAAGGTTTCTACTATTCTGGAGATCTCAAAAGATAGGTTCATGATTCTGGTCCAAGAGGGTGTTCTTCAGATTTGCAAGGTGGATATCCAGTTTGTTCAATACTTCAAGAAGCACATGGATATGTTACACCCAAAGGAAATTGATGCATTGGTACAGTATATGCGGAGACTCAAGATTGAATATGCAGAGGGTCCTTCTCTTGGGACCAGGGAGAATGTTCTTGGTGCTCATTGACTAGTATTTTGGGCTATATCTATACTGACACAAGAGGCAATTTTGTTGTATAAACATTCTTCTATATTGTATATGATGTAAAGCTAAGCAATTTGACACAAGGCTATGACCATTTTTGAAATACATGTAATGATAGTCTAGATACTGATTACATGACACCAGACTGAATACATCCTTGGAATGGATATGATGTATATATTTTTGAACTATATTAATAAATTTTTTTTTTTATCATCAACTAAATTAGAGTGTCATTTTTATAATAAATTGATTTAATATTTTTATCAAAAATATCTAAAATACACTAAGATAACTACATTAAATTAATTTACATCATTTCAAAATCCAAAACATAGATGCCACTTTCTTGTAATTTAAGTTAAAAAGTTAGATAAGTGTTGGTCATTTCTTTTATAAATATGGAATAAAACTTTGAATTTTCACCTAGTAGTAACATTTTGTTGTCATTCCTTAGAATAAGAATTGGTATTATTATTTTATATCATATTAAATTATTTTTGTTTGATGTTTCAAAATTCCTTGATCCCAACGTAAGGCATTTAGAACATAATTCCAACATGATGTCTTCAAAAAAATCATTACAATCAAGTCAAAATCTAAAAATAAGGGTTTCCAATTTAGCTCTTACCAAAAACCAAGAACTCTTAAATATTGTATTTAGAGCATTTCATTTCCTCTAAAAATTGTAAGTAGACTAATTTGATTTCATAAAAATAAAAAAATGATAGTATAAATTTATTTACTTTACGTGTTTAGATTAATTAGACACATCAACAACACAATGCAAAAATGAAACAAAGCAAAGAGAAACATCATGACACATGTACAACATTTAAACACAAGTAAAGCTAACAACATCAATCAATTCAAACAAAATCAAGCATAGTTAAACAAAAGAATATTGTATGGTCTTTATCTTCTCTCTCACTCAATATTCATGCTTGCTATGTCTTGGGACACAAGAATATTAGATTAACATAGTGCTAAGTGAGATCCATATAACTTACCAATTATAAAAGCACTTGTTGAGGTACAAGCTCTAGAGAAAGAAAAGGTCCCGAGGGAGTTCCACAAAGCTAACAAGTGAAGTGTATAAGGGAAGTGTTTTGACCAAGAGAACTCATAATTTTAGAGGAGGCAACAAAATTTGAAGAGTATGCAATAAATTCTTTTCACCTTTTTGCAAAGAGTAAATTAAACTCAAAATTTGATCCAATGAATCTCCAAACCACAAAAGAATATCCACCATAACATCTGCTCAACATTGTACTCATCAACATCAAACTCCACTTGTTATCTAAACATAATATTCTACCACTAAGAGCTTCTCCCTAGAAAAGTGAGTGAACGTATAGGTGCGACTCCCATCGATTGCAACAATTCGCTTGCGATCCACAATTTTCTTCTTCCTAGTGAAAAAAATAGTTTATCGTTCCCATCACCACTCAACTAGCTCTTATGCGAGAGTAGGAGTGATTAGGTCTGTTCCATTACCAATGATGCAGCCTATGTGCCACCTAGAATCTAACTCACTCATGTTGTACTTGGTCAATCCTCAACATCATTGTTTCATATTAAATTTTTTTTAAAATTAATAATCTTAAAATAAAACAAAATATTTACACCAAGAAACATAATCTATATTAATAATAGGAGAGAAACATCTAATATCATGAAAGTGAAAGAAAAACTTTACGACAACAAATTTAAAAATATATATTAATACAAAACGATTCAAGAATTAACATAGAAGTACAAAATATTTATTATAAAATAAACATAAAAAATACTATAATCTTAAATAAATAAAATAACTCCAAATAATATGATATTTATGCTATTTAAAAAAAGTGAAAAATATGTGTGTAGTAATTTTAAAAAAAATAAAAATTAGACATTATACTTTTTCTCATCTCACAAATGTTACAAAGAGAAAGTGTCCGTGAAATAAAGTGTTTTTTTTCTAATAAAGAAAAATATAGAAAAATATGTATGCGCTAAGCAGTGACGTAATGATTTTAAACTTATAAACTCATGTGGATGTCTGCGCTTGTGTAGCCGCCATCGCTTATCAATTCTCTTTCGTTGTTTTCCACTTTTTAAGTGACGGTTTCATCTTTTTTGTCTTGTAACGGTTAAATGGAAGAAAGAAGTTAAAATAATACATTGATGTATGTTTGCATCCCTATGTATTTATATAGGGACAATATTAAAAGTATATATATTTTGTCTTTTTATTATTTTATATTTAGTTTTGGTTTTTTCATAAATATAGAGTCGAGGAAGGAATTGAATTTATGTTATTTAGTAAATAAAATTGATCTTAGTTTTAAATCTATTAGCTATCTATCAAATGAATAGTTTGTAGATGGATGTTAGTTCAAGGTGAAAGAAACATCAAACAGTCTTATTAGCTATCTATCAAAGAAATAGATTGTTTATGGATGTTAGTTCAAGATGAAAGAAACATGAAACCGCCTTATTAGCTATCTATCAAATGAATAGATTGTAGATGGATGTTAGTTCAAGGTGAAAGAAACATCAATA
This sequence comes from Cryptomeria japonica, assembly GCF_030272615.1. Classification (NCBI taxonomy): domain Eukaryota; kingdom Viridiplantae; phylum Streptophyta; class Pinopsida; order Cupressales; family Cupressaceae; genus Cryptomeria; species Cryptomeria japonica. The sequence goes on along the minus strand of NC_081411.1, from coordinate 277,071,554 downwards.
CATAAGACTGTTTGTATGTTTATATCATCATTTAACTATCATATATGAAAATTTTTGTCGCATTAAACATAAGACATAACTAAGCATGTCTAATCTAGATACAATTGTCATTTTCATATTTGTGCCTTAGCTAATATTAATTTAGACATGATTGTGTTTAGTTATTTATCAAATCTAATTGAACTTAGAATTCAATTATTTGATATATTTATTTTCCTATATCTTTATTGAACCTATGACATTTTACCTAACCTAGGTCTTTTCCTAGCTATCCTCCAATTTTCATTTTCAAATTTGGTATTCTCTGAAATTACTCATCTATTTCCTAGATCATATTTATGTTTATGAATCTATTGATGCAAGAGCATCTAGGGGTGTGAATAAAAGTCACCTTTGTAATAACTACTTAGGCATATGCATCCAAATTAAAGATGAAATATTATAATACATTTGATTCAGAATATTACGACATTATTAAAATAAGCTTAGAAAAAAATTTATGTACTATTTTGCATAATCTTATAGGTTTGTAATTGTGGATTAAGGAAGCATCATCTTTCTTTGGGATAAGAGTTATAAATGTGGAATTATGATAATTTAAAAGTCAACATGATTTGAAAAAATGTATAGTAGCAATAAGAAGATCAATAGAAATGACATCCTAGAAATCTTGAAAAAGGGCATGAGGAAACCCATCAGGGCCAAGAGCTTTATGCGCACAAAAAAAAAACACTGCTCCTTTAACTTCTTGAAGAGAAGTAGGTTTCAACAAATTCTTTAATAGATCTTGTTCATTCATCACATTAGGAATAACATCAAGTAGCTCATTCAACCCTAAAAATTTCGGATTAGAATCCACAAGAGTTTCTTTAAAGAAGTAAAGAATAGCTTCAATAATCTCATTCACTTTTGATAGAACAATACCATTATATTTAGTCTGTGTCCTATTTTGTTTCTACTTCTATGCTTCATTATAGATTGATAGAAAAAAATAGTATTCTATGCCCCTCAGTTAACCACTGAATCCTTAATTTTTGTTTCCAAAAGTTTTCCTCCATCTTAGACAAATTTGTCTACTTCTTGCAAAGCTCACATTGTTTTGCACAAGTATCCATATCATTATTACCTTCCTCCATTTTCAACTTAATATTTTGAAGATTTGCAGTATTGCTCTTCTTATTATGCAAAGCTGAAAGAGATCTTGTTCCAATCATTTACCTTATCTTTTACCCTTCTAAGTTTCTAAGCTAAGCAATACATTAGAGTACCATTACATGGGATTTCCACCAATTTTCAACCAAGTATTTAAATTTAGGGTGAGAAGCCTAGATTATTTCATACTTGAAAGGAAAGGGACCTTTAGCAATATCATCATCCCAGTTAAGAAGAAGAGCATTGTGATCCAAACCTATTCTAGGGAGAGCCGATAAGGGAAGTTTTGGAAGGATGGCCCAACTATTAGAAATCAATAATCTATCAAGTTTTTCTTGGATAAGATTATTTCCTTTTCTCCTATTTGATCAAGTAAATAGGGAATCCTAAAGATCTATATCAATCAAACACACTAAAGAAAAAAATAGTAAGAACCATCATACTATTAAAAAAATCATCTAGCCCCCCTCCCAACTTTTCAAAAGGAGACAAAGGAGTGTTAAAACATCCTTCAAGCATCCAATAATCACTTTATCTTCCCAAGATTGGAGTAGCTAGGGAATCCCAAAGTAAGGCTTCAACAACCCTAGAATTCAGTGCATAAATATTAAACAATTTTCATTTTGCTAAGGTAAGCAGGTCTTACATATAAAAAATAAAGCTATTTTTACAAATATAGCGTTTTGTTCCCTTAATTATTATGAGATTCCACAAGGTAGAAATACCTCCAAAAGAACCCTTGACGTCATTAACACAATAATCAATAGAAGACCAAATATTCTTGACAATCTTATCAAAAGTACACTTGTTCATTCTAGTTTCTTGAATAAGCAAAATATCAATTTTCAAATCTACTAAAAATATCTTTATAAGATGCCACCTAAAAGGGCTATTTAAAACTTGAATGTTTCGAGACATTATTTTCATGACTAACTTGAAGAGAAGTTAGTACCTCCCTAATATTGACAACAAGAGGCATTGCCTCTAGATCATTCATTTCTTTTGTTTCTTAGGCCTCGAAAGGCTTTTTAGAGTCTTTTGTCTTCTAGCGGCAACATGATAGGAGGTATCATGAGATTTAGTATCCCTTTGGGACAGTCCACCTTGCTTATTTTCTCCCCACACATCTACATTTTTCTTATTTCTAGGTTTCCAAATAACCTAGATCCAATCCTCTTTCAAAGCATCCTCCTTAAACTTAAAACGAGGAATTTGTCAAGCATTAGCACAAAAACCTAGCAAAGAAAGAGAATATTGCAAGTCCTTATCACTCCCTGAGATGTTGAAGACACCATTGTCTTCCATAGTCATGTTTCTAGGAACCCTAACATCTCAATTTGACTAGACCTCTATTATCTTGATATCAATTTCTCTTTCCTCCTAATCTTATTCTTATATTTAGTAAAATATTCTTATTCATAGCTGAGTTATACTCCTTCAAATCAATTTGTTTTCATTGAGACTTATTTGAATAGCCTCTTCCACACTAGTATACTCTATTTTTGAACATTACATCTTTTCTATTTTTCTAGTCTTTGGCTCCTTCCAAAGAAGCCTTGTCATTGAGTTGCAATGTTTCTTTTGATACTTCCATATTTGTTTCTATTGACTTATCTTTTAAAGCTTCTTTATCCTTAATCTTACCAAAATTAACTTTTTCTTGATCTTTTAACTCATCCACTTTATTCCCTACATCATTCATTTGCTCTAATGATATATCATTCTTCCTGAAAAACCTCAGACTGAATACTATTGTTCAAATATAAGGTAAGGGGCTTCAAGACACCATTATTTTTATAATGACTTGACACCATTTTATTTTTTCTATAAACTTTCTCTTGCAATGGTGTATCTAAGGAGGAGTATGATTCAAAATTAGTTACAATCACCACTTGTGGTGTCACCCTCCTATTTGTCAAGGAAGATATTTCTCCCAACTCACCTATTCAACCTTGGCACAAGGTGAGACAAGGATGAGTATTCAATGTTTTAGTTTCTCTCTCCCCTCAAACAATTAAAATTCCCAACCATTCTTAGTTTATGTTCCTTACACAAAAGTGCAATCATGGTGAGTGTTCAATTAGTCCTTCTAAGGACACCATGTACCAAATGGACTCCCAATTATTCTAAGATCTTGTCAAAGGCTTTTGGCCAGTGAGAATGATGCATTCAATTCAACTTTGCCACCCAAAAGGTTTGGTGACCCCTTTAAGGCCTATACCCTATCTTGCTCCTATAATCTAGTAGCCCTTCATTTTAGGACTAGTGAAGAGAACTTTTTGCTCAAGCCCTTTCCTAAGAAAATGAGACTAGTTTCAAATACCCTTTTGGAAGGTCTAAAGAATATCTCAAAGTGGCCATATGGTCTTTTGGAACATTTCTATCAAAAAATGAGGTTTTCTCGCTGCACTAAGGACTCAGTTAGCCCTCTTTTTCAAAGAAACCCTATGAAGGATTAATTCAAAAATTCTAAACTATACTCCAATAACTTAGACAGGTAGGAAAGGATCCGAACCAATAAATTTTATAGGGAAAGTGCTCACTAATTCTCCCAACTACAAAACCCTTGCTTTGTTCTTCTTAAGGCTAGTTAAAAATGAGGGTTTGATGAAACCACAAACACTAGGCCTCTACCATGATATTCATACCCTAAATCACTTCAAAATAGGTATGTACATGCTTAATCAACCACCAAAAATTATCGTCCCAAGAGGTTTAAACACTTAGCTACCCATAACCACCAAATTTCACTCAATCCACACAAACTTGACAACTAGGGCATCATGTCTGACCCACAATTGGCCTCCTCTTCTCTCACAAACCTCTGAGACATCTAACCATACTATATTGGACCCATTCCACCAAGTTACAGGAGATATTGGCGGTGGACCATTAGTCCATTTTAAACAATCACAAACCATCAAATTTACTGTACAAACCCAATTACTATAAGGATGCAATAAAAAGCTTAAATATTTATGAAATTAAGTCTAATTAGCACCAAATTATTGCTACTTCATGCCACCATGGAATTAATATCCTTTAAGCCAATATGCTCCTATACGACCAAGTACAATAGTTTGCAACAGTGAAAATACAGTGAAAAAACACAGAGATTCAAGAGATTTTTATTGTTTTTCCTCCTCAAAACCTTCAACAACCTTCATCCATCAAGTTCCTGACATATTCAAACTATAACCAATCTATTATAATGGTTATAACTACCCTTTGAATTCCCATGACTATTGGGCTTCTTCAATTTTACATTTTTTGCACTTTTTGCAACTTTTAAACATGACAAAATTGACAATAATGCAAAAGTATGACAAAATAAAATCAATGACTCCTAATTACATATTAGATGGTCTATTATGACCTTATTAGACCCAACAATACACAAACAAACTAAATACTAACATTGGACCATGTTCTCAACAGGGTGACCTACTTGCACTAGGTGCTCTTATACCATGCAAGTGTCACTCAAATGACCAAATTACTTACAAATCTAGCAAAAAGAACTAGCATTTTCATACTCAATGGTTTGAGTCAACTATTCAAAAGTAGGTTTTAGATAAATAGTAGAAGGTAAAAATGAGTTAACCACCACATTGACACGAATTCCTACAAACACCAATCTAGACTTCTGTTGGGTAACTTTACCAAAAACTAGCAATTGACCAAAGGAATTAGCAGTTCCTTAAAATATACCATAGTTTGAAAACTCCATAGACCTTGAAGATAAATCTAGGTTGGATCCACCAAACCTAGATCTACCAATGGATCAAACCTCTGTTGGCATATGCACACTCCAATGAGACATTGTATGTGATTGAAGGTTTTGTCATTGATGGCAACCTTGCAATCCTATGGAACTGGCAAAAGCATTATACTGGCATCAATAGATCACAGTCTACACCGCCATTCAAGACACCAGCACCGACACAGAGGCCGATAGGATGTTGTTATATTTTATATTGTTTATTATAATAAAAATGTGTAAGCCGATTGGCAAATTGTAAAATGACTCTTATATATAAAAGAGATCATTGTAGACATTTAATATAGGATGTAGAAGGAAAATAAAAAATATTAGGTAGACCTATTGTGCGAAATATAGGTTAAGGGGTATATGTAAAGAACAGAGCAGGAACCGATACTGAATCAGGCATTGAAGATGCTATTGTAAAGCAGTACAAGTTATTGGATTTGTATAATCCTTATTGTAAGTCAGTGAGACTTCCCATTGAGTAGTGAGCTCTAGGTAGTTGGCCTTCCTGCATGTGCAGGCCCCTATTGTAAGTAATACTCTCTTATTGGCCAGTGAGTGAATATTATGGGTCACAAATCCCACCGAGGTTTTTCCCACACTAGGTTTCCTCATTAAAATCTTGTGTTATGGTGTGCTTTTCATGTGGATGTTCTTGATTCTGTTTATTGCATTATTTCTTGCATACCGGTACACTATTATATTATGTTCTGCATGTTTTAAGTTAAGAAATTCCATTAACCGGTTAGATACTGATTCACCCCCCCCCTCTCAATATCTGTGGTATCCCTAACAATTGGTATCAGAGCTTGGTCCTCTATTTTCAGAAGCCTAACAGCTTGAGGAAGATCTTGACACCGGTAAAGATGGAAAATCTAATGAAGCAACTTGAAGGAGCTCTTACAGACTATGATGCAGAGAAATTGAAAAATATCAAATTAGAAGATGATTTAAGGGCAGCTCAGGACATCATTTAGGCACTTCAAGAAAATTTTACTGTTGCAAGAAATAAGAGAAGAGAACTTTGTGAAAAATTGCAAAATGAGAATGATGAAAAGGAATCACTTAATGATATGATAAGCAAGTTAAAACAAGAGATCATGACAACAAAAAATGAAATGCAGGATATGACTATGAGATTTTGCAAAGAGATTGAGGATAGGAAGAAGAATGAAGAATAATTGACCAGAAGACTAAGTGATGCAGCAAATGAGAACACAAGACTTAGCTATGAAAATGACATGTTGAAGATAGATCTGATGCATACTTAGAATGACTCAAATGAACTGATGAGACAAAAAGAAGTCTTAGAAAGAGAACTAGATACTACAAATCAACACAAAGAAAAATTCAAGAAAAGCTCAGAGGAACTTGGCACCTTGCTGAAGAATCAAAAACCTAAAGGTGACACTTCTGGAATTGGCTTTGAAGTTGGTGAAAGCTCCGGTACTACAAATACTCAGGATCACAACAAACCGGTAAGACAACCTAATGCTTATAAATTCAATGGAAAATGCTTTAACTGTAATAAAAATGGTCATAGAGCTAATGAATGTAGATCTAGAAATTATCAGAATATCAACACACCCACCAGTCAATGTTCTAAATGCAACAAAGTAGGTCACAATTCTGAAAACTGTAGAATGAATGTGAGATGTTATGTTTGTGGAAGATTTGGACATTTATCTAATCAGTGCAGAACACAAACCAACATAGGTTATGGGAAAGCTATTCAAAAGAATAATGTAACTTGTTATGCATGTAACAAGATTGGGCATATTGCTAAATTTTGTAGAAGTAAAGGAACAACGGTAGACAACAAAAATTCTAGCTTGAAAGGTAAAGAAAAAGTTGAAGAGATTAAGCAAGAATTCTCTAAACAATGGATTAGGAAAGGTGATCTAAACATTGGGAATACTCCTCCACCGGTAGAACCAACCAATGCTTCATCGATATGACAGAGTGATGCATCACCGGAAGGACAGAGCAGTGCTCCATTGGTAGGAAGTTCTTCATCAAATAGAAGAAAGTTTCTTTGAGGGTTTGGCAATCTAATGACACATGTATTATTATTCCCTTGGTTAGAGATAAGAAGTTGAAAATTACTTATTACCGGCAAACAATGTTAAGTGAATACTTAACCGGCATGCAATTAATGTGGTAGATGGCGAATAGACACTATAAAATTAAGGTTTTGGCTCCATTTCATTTCACCAAGATTTCAAATTTACGAATAGCGCGAAGATTTCGAGCTAAGGAATTTCGAGCAAGAAGCAAGAACAGTCCAAGCAATCATCCATCCAAGGCAGTAAAAGGTATTTAATCATGGCATCCACCTCTACAATTGAATATATAACAAACCCTACTATTGTTGAAGTAATAAAAAGACCTAGGCTTATATTTCAGTTAGTTCCCAAGATAGCAAAGAAAGATGATACCCTAGGTGCTTTTTCTCAAATTCCCAAGGGAGTTGTTTATGCTGAAGACCCCATAATGTACATCCACTGTAACATTGAGGAATTAGGAGATGAGGAAATTAAAACCATGTATAAAACCGTGATATGTGATAATACCGGCAATATAAAAGATGAACACAAGATCATTGAGACCCTAGGATTTACAGAGATCCTTAGCATTCCTGAATTTCCCAAGGATGTGATTAGGATAATCTTAAGCAGGGTACATGGAGAATTTTTCTAGTTAGATGCAATCCACAAGATCACCAAGGAAGCTGTGAAAGTTGTCACAGGGTTACAGGCCACCAGTAAAAGACCAAATAAAACCAAGAAGGTTTCCAATGACCTAGTTATAAACCTAACTGGTGCAACATTCGACAAGAGGTCCCTAAGAGTCAATGATGTAATAGATATCAATGTGAGATTCATCAACATGATATTAGGATATAAAGCTACTCATGCAAATAGACTTAATTCAGTTTCAAGCTTATGCATTAAGAGTGCTTATGACATGGTCACAGACAATGCAAAAATTGATATATGTGAATGGTTAAAAGATGAATTAATTGACAACCTTGGAAAGATCAAGAAGGACAAGAAAGGAACTTTTAGGTTTGGAAATCTGTTAGTATGTCTGATGCTACACATAACAAAACAAGTTCCCGGTATAGGTTACAAAGAACTTGGATATGATATACCGATAGGCAAACAATTAACAAAACTTTTCAATAATATGGGTGAGAACAAGGAAAACAGTATTCATGACTTTTTTCAAGCATTAAAGACCAAAATGAAGAAAAGAATAAGGTTATCACAGAAGATTGTAGATAAATACAAAGATGAAATATGCTTTGTAATCAAGAAAGATGAAATCTGGATGGAAGCAGTCATCCCAAGGATAGTTTGGGTAACTGAGATGGGCTATGAAATAGATGATCATATAGTTGAAACATATGCTAAAGCACTTCTGGAAGCCCCCAGAGAACCTAAAGAAGAAGTATTTGGTAGTGTTGAAACCATAGAAAGTCAAATACAATCTAAGAAGAGAGTGAAAAAGGTTGAGGCAGTTGTACGGAAAGGTTCCAGACAAGCAAAAGCCATCAAAGAAGATGTATTAAAGAAAATTGGTATAACAGAGGATGAGTTAGCAGCCCCACAACCTGAAACTCACCTATCACCGGTAGGTACTTCTTCAGGAAGTGACATGCCTACAAATTTCAAAAGGAGTTGTAAGAAAAAGAGATCCCTCACCGGCAACCACACCCTCACCCAGGAGGACAAGGCAAAAGCAACAAGCAGTGAGATCTCTAGTAAGAAAGGCCACACCAAAGAAGAAACTAACACCCAAGAAGAAGAAAAGGACAAACAAAGACTTGGCTCCTCTTGATATATTTCTGAATGAAATCATAGAGGAAGGTAAAATGAAGAACATAGAGAAAATATATGACACTCTAACAGCTGATGAAAAAGAGCAAGTTGAAAATAGTGTTATATTACACATGGATATGTATAAGAAGTTTTTAATGGAAGTAGTCAATGAAGTTCCAGATGAACTATTCAAAAGACTAGAAGCAAGAAGACAAGTAGTGATAGAACTGGATAAGAAAATAAAGATTGAAAAACTACTTACTGTATATCCGGTAAACTCTCCACAAGAAATTGATGACCTAATTGCTCAAGCTAACCGGACAGTATTTTCTACTGCACACCGACACGTTGCTTTAATGGTAGGAAGAGTTAATGAGGTAACAGAGGAGACAGAAGATGGATGGGATATATTCTTGGTTGAGAAAGAAAAACAAGAAGAGTACAGGAACCCCAAACCCATAAAAGTTTATCAGAAAGATAGAGACAAGGGAAAAGGAAAAGTTGGTCGACCACCTAGTATCAAGGTTAGAGACAACTTACCCCCACCTCCTTTAAATACTCCACCAGTAAAAACAACAACTATAGATGATCAACCGGTAGCTGAGAGTATGGATGTAGAGGATAATAATCCTAATCCTGAAGTCCTATATACTATGAATGTTGATACTCAAAAGATCAACATAGTGGTAGACAAAGATTCAACTGATAAGGCTAATATGCCTAGTGAGCCTCCAGTAGCAAGGGAAACTGATAAACCGACAGAAGATAAAGAGCAAAAGGAAGAGACTAAGACACAGCTTGAGGCATTGAAACAAATTGAGCAAAAGGCTCTGGAACAACAACAACAATAGGAACAAGAACAGGTACATAAGGAAACAGTGCCACCGACAACTAGTGAAAAACTAGTGCTTAAAGAAATGCAGACACAAACAGACCTACCAGAGGTCAATACAAGCTTGGTTACTTCCACCGGTACTTAGATTGTTGGATCATCATCAGGATACAAATCAACAAATGTGACTGAGGTGCTATTAGATTCAATCAAGAAAATAACCGACTGCAGCTCACAAGCTTACAAAGAAATTGATGATTCCAAACCAATTTTGAAGGTAATTGCTCCCAACTATAATATAGACAATAAAGATTCTTTAGGACAACTGGATACACTGTGTAAATGTATCTCAGAAAACATTGAGAAAATAAAAGAAGAGTCAGTGAAGGATAAAGTAGAAGTTGAAAAACATAAATTCTTTGATGAGCAAATAAAGAAGTGTAATAGAAATTTTGACACACTTCTACCAGAATTATGTAATTTGTTGAAAGAGTACAAAAATTTGTACAAAGATACCTGTAAAACAAACTTTTTGACTGTAGATATAGACAAGAAAATGAGCAAGGTACAGGATGAGATCAATAAACTTGCAGATAGTTTTGTCAACTCACCTGATACACTATCAGTTTTTGAGGAGAAGATAACAAATTTTGAGGAAGAACTACTCAAATTGGAAAGAGAGAAAGAAAGAATAATAAGTAAGGCAAAACATTTGAGATCAAAACTAAGTCCAAGATTGGACTATCTAGCATCTCTGCGGAAGGAAATTTCTGAGGCACTAATACAGGGAAGCAAAACACCGGCAGAGCATTTTCAGCATCTCACCGATACAGTGAAGAGAATAGAGACATCAATAAAAGATAGCAAGAAGTTTATGGATAGTATAAACTTGATTTTGGGAGATCTTTTTCAAATTGTAACCACCCAGTTACAAGGTTGAAACTACAAACTCTACTGACATCTTGACAACCTTTGTCATTGATGCCAAAGGGGGAGTAGTGGGATGAGAAAATTCAAATCACAGGACAGGAACCATATGCTCAGGGGGAGCACACACATTTTTGGTAACATTTTTGGACTACACATTTTTGGATACTTTTTTTGAAATTTCTCATGAGTGCTACCATCAATGCCAAAGGGGGAGATTGTTGGCATATGCACACTCCAATGAGACATTGTATGTGATTGAAGGTTTTGTCATTGATGGAAACCTTGCAATCCTATGGCACCGAAAAAAGCATTATACCAGCATCAATAGATCACAGTCTACACCGGCATTCAGGACACCAGCACCGGCACAAAAGAAAGGAAGTATACCGACACAGAGGCCGACAGGATGATGTTATATTTTATTTTGTTTATTATTATAAAAATGTGTAAGCTGACTTGGAAAAATGTAAAATGACTCTTATATATAAAAGAGATCATTGTAGACATTTGATATAGGATGTAGAAGAAAAATAAAAAATATTAGGCAGACCTATTGTGCGAAATATAGGTTAAGGGGTATATGTAAAGAACAAAGTAGGAATCGATATTGAATCAGGCATTGAAGATGCTATTGTAAAGAAATACAAGTTATTGGATTTGTATAATCCTTATTATAAGTCAGTGAGACTTCCCATTGAGCAGTGAGCTCTAGGTAGTTGGCCTTCCTGCATGTGCAGGCCCCTATTGTAAGTAATATTCTCTTATTGGCCAGTGAGTGAATATTGTGGGTCACAAATCCCACTGAGGTTTTTCCCACACCGGGATTCCTCGTTAAAATCTTGTGTTATGGTGTGCTTTTCATGTGGATGTTCTTGATTCTATTTATTGCATTATTTCTTGCATACCGGTACACTGTTATATTATGTTCTGCATGTTTTAAGTTAAGAAATTCCATTAACCGGTTAGATACTGATTCACCCCCCCCTCTCCGTATCTGTGGTATCCCTAGCAACCTCATCTCTATTTACATAGAGAGAAAATTATTATAACTTTTATGAAAAGCCCATGGGTCATTAGTGAGAACCTTAATCAAATATTGATAGACCACAATGCTAAAAAGGAATAGATCATTGGCCATTGCATTTATGCAAATCCTACCTTTAAGCTTCCAAATAGAATCAACCCATTTTCTAAATTTATCATTATTATGACGAGATAAAATAAACTCAACAACTAGGGATAATTGAAGGTCATCAAATGCACCATTCATTAAGTTGTCACTTAGGACAACAACCTCTAACCCTTCCATAGTACATGACACTTTTGAAGGATCTAAAACCATTGAATTTTCCATTGTAGTGTCCCTCCTAGACTTGCATAAATTAGATTTATGCATCGATAGACATATATAGTTTTATGTGATGCTTTGATTTATGTTTATGACTCTATTTCTTTCTCAGATTGTATTGATGATTCTAGATACTTTATATGGACATATGCTATTTGATGGCTTATGTGAATGATTGATACACCTTAGAATAAATTGATGATGGACTTATATTTGATGATTTATATGTGCTCATTATTCATGATGGATCATATTGCTTATGGGATTTTGATGATATCTTGGTTATGCTAACCTTAGTTTATGATCATATTGGTTGAATTAATGCAACGATGATTGTGTTTGACTTCTAATGTATTCGTGATTAGAGATTACATCATACCACTCATTGCGAGCATGATATGGCATTGCAATCCTCTATCACATGCCTAATCATTTATGATGTATATGTGTTGTATATATGTTGTATTGTGTTTAGTGGTGGATGCAGGATTATAGGTACTAGACATTGACTCCACCTGGTCTCATAGGTTTAAGTGTGTCTTATCCCAATGGCAAGTTGTTGGCGATGGAACGTGTTTCCCTATTCATACTCTAGGCTTAAGTTGTCTACCTAGCCAGTTTGTGTCATGGCACAAGTTGGTGGTTAGAGTCTTGTGTCAATGTTTGACTCTATGTCGAGTTTCCTTAAGGTGTTGTGGGTATGTGATTAATATTTAATTAATACTATAGTTGATTTATTTGATAGTTTGATTATTTGATTATTATTTGGATGATTATTTAATATTTATTTGTATTATCATGATTAATGTTTATTGAGTTTGATTTATTTAATTTATTGATTTATTGTTTATTGGCTATTATTAATTATTTATTGTTATTTAATGTTTTCTTATGATTGGTTGATTTTATATTTAATCAGATTTTATTTGTGTTGGCTTTTATTTATTTTATTTATTTATTTATTAATTGGTTTTGATTTATTATTTCTCTTATTACTAATGGTTATCTTATGTTTTTGATTAAGGGGAGTTAGGTTTTAAGGGACCCTAAACTCGCTAACAATACGAAAATATATTATGTTATTATCTTGTTATTTTTTAGATAATCAGATATATTAGATAGTTTACCTACCCTTTTATCTGATTGGTTGATTTTGTGGGGATAAGTAAATAATATTATAAAATATTACTTACCTTGATTTTATGCATGGTAGGTATATTATATGGTTTATTGGAATTTTCTGATTGGTCAATGCATTTCTATAGTTTTGATTTAATTTTTTATTTATTAGTTTTGGCTACGCGTTGCTGGGGTTGGCATCTTTGCGAATTTTGATTAAAGATTTTAAAACCTTGATTGATTGGGCTTGAAATTGGTTTTCTAGATTTTTGGATTGAATTTGTTGCGCTTCATCAATAGTCTTGGCCATCACTTCAATTCTCTAGGTTGGAGCTTGACTTCTTTCTTGCATTTTGGTTTTCAAAAAAAAGATTTGTCTTATTTGTGTCTTCTCAAAGATTGTCTTTGGAGTGATTGAAATGTTTATTTGATATTGCATTATTTTATATTGATTGGGGAAAAGAGATTTATGGTTCTATTCATACATATGTACTTTACTAATGGAGATTGTGACCGTGTGTTGTTTGAATGCAAGTGGTTGTCTTGCAATGCTTTATTTTTTTAGTTGTTTAAAATTCATGGTAGACTTGTAGAGTCCTTGATTGCTTTCCTTTTTGGTGTAAGAGACCTTTCTCAGCTTGATTTTACTCCTTGAAGTTGTTCTTAAAATTTTGGGAGTTCTATGTGTGTTTTGTGAAAGGAGTGTTGCGAATTGATGACAAATTTCTTCCATATGATTTTGTTATCATTTTTTTGTGTCCTCTTATCCTTTTTTTTTCCTCCCACACCTTCTGGGAGTGTTGTGTAATCATTTTGAGATCCTATGTGCAAAACTGGGCAGTTTTGTCACTTAATTTGTTTGTTTTCCTTCTTTTTTGCATTCTGTCTCATATGCGCTATTCTGGACATCATATGCACTAAATTTTGCATCGTATGCACTAATCTATACTTCATATGTAGTAAACTGGTCTTTGTATAAGTTGAGCTGCCCTCTTTTGTGAGTTTTGTGAGTTTTGTCCAGTGTGGTTGCTTTTCTGGATTTTGGACATTTACTAGAGGCTTTTTATGATTTCTTTTAGTTTCTCATAAGTGTTTATGGTGTTATATTTATCATTTCATGTGAATTTGAAGCTATGGTAGGATGGTTTATGCCTTAACATTGAGGATTGTGCATATGTGTTTGATTAGCTCCAACAAGAAGGGATATGCCTTGCTGTTGAGGGATGAATTATGTGAACTCTAGTGAGAGGTTTGTGCCTCATTTTTGAGGATGTATTTTGTTATTTTTGAGTAGGAGGAATGCATTCCTTACTCTTGTTTATTGTTATGTCTAAGTTGGTGAAGGCTCTTGCATTATGTATTGTCTTTATGATTCACATTGTGCTTCAGTTTTGTAACAGTGATGTTGTGATTTTGGATTCACTTCATGTTGAGCCTCCATGATATTATTGTGATGTAATTGTGATTTATGTTCACCTTAAGGTCTTGTTCCATGGATAGGGAGGGTGGGCGCTTTCGTGTGTTGGACCGGGGTCATGAGCAATTGGCTCTAAGAGGTTCCTAGGGAGGATGCTTAGGTCTAGACTTGTCATGCAACCACATGAAGATTTTATGTTTAATTACAAGTGATAACCATAATAATTGATTAGTGGGATTGGGTAATTAGGATTCACATAATCAAGATAATGAATAGTTTTTGTGCCCCACTCATAGCCCTTGAGGAGAGATTTGGGATGGGATTGGGAAGATAGTTGTGACGGTAATCCAAACTCCCTTGATTTCTTATAGGTTGAGATGGCTCCACATGTCTATCAGGGCGAGGCTTGGCCCCTTCTTTGTGAGGATAGCATGTGATGACACTCTTTCCCTACACGGGTCCATGATCCTTATGCCTTTATTGTTGCTTTGCCTCTGGGAGTTTTTGATTTATGATTATCCTTGTGATGTAATTTGATTGTTGCTTTTGGTTGTTATCTTGTGGATGTCATGTTGAGTCTCTTGTTTGTTAGGTGTCAGCCTAAGTCTTGAGTGTGAGTTGGAACCCCATGTTATCTCCTAGAACGGGGGGTGGTTCCTTGTTGGTTCCACATGGTCGGGTGGTTTGATGCCTTCTTCCATTGGGATGTTCTTGATTGGATGCTAGCGTGTGTGGATATGGATTCTATGATTCTTAATTATGCAGATAGTTGTGGAGCTGATTTCTATGTATTGAGATAGTTTATTGTATCATGATGACATCGCAATGTAAAAGATGCTATGTTCTCTTATGCTTTGTATTCTTATGTATTAGGACATGATGTAGAAATCGAGAATATGGCTTGTAAGATGTGAAATGTAGTGATCATCACATGGGAATATGTTCATTGTGTAAGAGATAGAGATTTGGATTCTATATTGGATTATTAAATGAATGATTAGTTTATATGTAATCTTGTAGTATATGGGTTCTTGAGTTGGTCTTGTATATATGAACTTATATTTGGAAGAAGTTTAATACTTTCTATTATAATTCTTGAATATACATATGTGAGTATAATCTTGATGAGATGTAATGTGGTTCTTAAGTAATGATCTAGTTCTATTGTAGAAGATGGTTATTAAGATTTTTGTTGTGATAGATGAATAAAGAAAGATAAGGGAATTAGGAACATTTGGTTTGGTGCTTTAAAATAAATTTAGAGATCGAGGTCAATTGAGGATATAATAGTAGGTAATGTAGTCATCAAGTAGTGACATTGAAGTACCCTAGGGAATGAATGAATGAATGAGTGAGTGAGTGAATGAAAAATATGTATGCATTGAGATGTTGATTGTTATGATGTTATTTCCACTTGAATTATATGTTGTTATGATTATGGTTATGTTGATGTTGTCTTAAGCATTCATGTAGATGTTAATCTATGATCTTGAGTAATGATAGTTTATTATGTTGCATTAGTGGATGCATTAGAAAAAAAAATATTATCTCTATTTGTCGGTTAGTTTAGCTATTTTCTCTAAGGTATTTTGGTAGGCATTACATCCATATTCGGGGATCTAACTCTAATCATTTTACCCAAAAAAGGAGGTAGGGTTATCCTTAGAATAAAAATAGTCAAGGCTATATGGATAAGGCATCAAAGCCTTTTCAATTTTCCAACCAATAGTATCCAAATAGGATGATGTTACATTCCCTCTTGATCCAACTTTTGCTACCATAGAAATAACCAAAGTGGATGGGAAAGCCTAACGAGTCCCCCCACTATAGTATGCAATTAATGATATTATCAATAAAAGTATTATTTTACCACATATTATCAATGAACTAGGTTAAATGATAGAAAAACGATAAGTTTCAGTAGAAGCAATAAATTACAAAACAAAAAACCAACATAGTAACCTAGATCTAGATATAAGACATAGAGAGGAACCTATAGCTGAAATCTAGAGCCAAAAGTGAAGGATTGGTGTATTGGGAACCATAGTTTGAGGGTATATATGCACATAAAATATTTTTAACATATGATCTTAGAAGGTCTTGTAGGTTTGTCTCTTAAAAATTTGGTAAAAAAGTTTCAGACATAGTTGGAGGGCAACCTTGTTGAGGTGTTTCTCACTGTTCAAAATTTGAGATCATATTTCATAGTTTTCTCTACTTACCTATAGACCTTTCTGTGGTTGTATCCAAACCTATAAACATGAAAATAGGAAAAAGGGTTGTGTTATATAAGGGTTTACCTATGTCAAACCCTGTGTTGGTGTTCCCACCTCCACAACAATTATGATTAATGTAAAAGATATCTCATCCTTAAGGAGGATAGAGCCTAAATCATAATTGAAACACTAAATTGACTAGATTGTACCTTATGTAGGATAGTAGTGGTGATTCAATGCTATGTAGACAAGGCCTCCAAGTGTTGATGCAAGACAAGATAAATATAACATAATCAATTATGATTTAATCATACTTGAATGTGGGTTGCTATAACTCTTGTACTTAGATCTACTATTGATTGAATTGGAGAGGAATTATTTCTCTTAGAACCTATTATTCTCTAGCCTGTGAATGATAAAAGATTTATTTAAAGAGGTTTCATAAAATATTTTCAAATTTAGGTTGACAACCAAAGGTCATGTTATTATATCAGGATCATATCACAAATGAAAAAGGTCAACACTCACACATGTGCTTGAATTTGGGCCCCTTTTATAGGGACTAGGGCATTGGGTGCCCTAGTCATCTAAAATATGGACTAGTAAAAGGGGTGGTGGAGAATCGAACTCCTCAACATAGGATCTTGATGTAGGAGAAACCCCGATCTATGAGCATTCTTGCATCAACCAACAATATTTCCTTTTAGTTTAGTTCTTGTTCAGTTCTATGTGCAGTTTCTGTGTTCCTATCGGTATGTTTTGGTGGTGGCTTGCTTTTCATTGCAGATTAGATTTTCAATTTCCATGCTTATTTATGTGCTTAATTCCTGATTCTTAGTTTTCTGGCAAGATATTGCTTTTGGTTTGGCTATTTCTGGGTTTCAAAGCAGTTTTGGGTTTACCGGTTATAGTTTCTTCTTTTCCAGAGAGGTTTCTTGGTGTGTGGATCTATTTTGGGTCATTCTTGATGTTCCTAAGTCCTTGGAAGACCTATCTTTTGATTCGTACTTCTTGGTGGTTCTTTTATGAAGAATTCCATTTTATTCTTGGGGCCGATCTATTTACACGTTTCAATTTCCTGCATTGGTAAATGTAATTTTTTTGTGGCCGACCCGTATATCTTCTAGACGGTATATATGGTATTATGTAATCATTTTTAGGGAAGTAGATCAAAATGAGGATTTAGATTCATGATTAGAGATTCAGATGACTCTGAGAGTTCTAGATGGATTGTATTTGGCATGTTAGCCTACATGTAATCGTGGTTACCAAATATTCTATGATGAATGTATGATGATAACTAGTTGGTTACTGGAGGTTATAAGATGACAATATGATCTGATTTTGCAATATTTCAATGTTTTATTGTTCCTTCCATTGTGTTACTCTTGCTGCATGAGCCAGTCAGTTCTCTTTGAGGATTCATCGAGTTATGGCTGCACCAAGTGGTATTAGAGCGGGTTATGAACCAGTTGGTGGAAGAGCTAGTTGTGAACCTTGAGGCATTCCTTTGGTTGAAAAGATCATCGAGTGTGAGGCAATTGAAACTGGTAGTCAGATCATCAAGTTGAGGTAGTTCACTGAAGTAGAGGAGGAGATGCTTCCTAGAAGGATGAACCCCCAAAAGGTAGAGCAATTGATGGATGATTTTAAGAATGAGATGAGGAACAAGATCCGGAATGCATTGGCTGGTTTATAGAGGAATCTAGAGTCTAACGATGAATATGAAGAAGCTAGAGAAGAGCTTGAGGCAGAAGAGGTTGAAGGACCAGAAGATGGAAGAGAGGAAAGATTTCTGAGAGTAGTGGAACAAGCGAGTAAAATGCATAAAGTTGAGGTTTCAAACTTTTCTGGGAAACTGAATCCGAAAGATCTGATTGATTGGATCAAAGAGTTGGAGGACTAATTTGAGTTTGATGATATCAAGGACCCATAGAGAGACCGGTTGGCATAGACTAAGTTCAAAGGGCATGTTGCCTTATGATGGAAAGAATTGCAGAGAGATAGAGTTGAGAATGGTGAAATGAAGATCACCCGGTGGAGACATATGGTTGTAAGATTGAAGGCTAAGTTCATACCAAGAGACTATGAGTTGGAATTGTTCAAGAAGTTGCAGAGCCTAAAGAAGAGAAACATGACTGTAAAAGAGTATACTGAGGAATTCTACAAGGTGATGATCAGATCTAGACATAAAGATATGGATAGAGAAAAGGTGGCAAGGTACATAAATGGACTTGTATTTAATATTCAGGATGAGATGAGTATGTTGAGGATTTCCATAGTTGAAGAAGCTTACTAGTATGCTTTGAAGGTTGAGGAGAAGGTGAGAAGAAGACAACAGATTAAACCTAGAGGGAAGGAGAGATACAAAGCACAGATGAGTGGTAGTATAGAGAAGAAGAATGTGGAAGAGGAATCAAAACCTAAGTGGAATAAAGAACCGGATCAGAAAACACAAAGGAAAGGCAGTGGCAGTAGCAACAGAGAATTTCTCGACAAATGTTTCAAGTGTGGAGAAACCAAACACATATTTTATGAATGTAAGAAGGGAATGGTAAGAATTTATGTGGCAAATGAGGAACTAGAAGGTGGAGTTACCAAAACTAAGTGTGCACTAGAGTAAGGAGAATCCCTTATGTTCAGAAGAGTCATGATGGAGCAAAACAATGAAGATACCGGACCTACTTAGAGAAGGAGTCTTTTCTAGACTGTGTGCAAATTAGGTGGTAAGTGTTGCAAGGTTATTATGGATAGTGGAAGTATTGATAATTTGGTATTTGAGGAGATGGTAGTGAATTTTGGATTGAAGAGGCTTGAGCATCCTTGTCCTTACAAGGTAAGTTGGTTACAAGATGATCAAAAGTTGGAAGTAAAAGAGCAGTGTTTGGTGAGTTTTAATATTGGGTCTTTTAGGGATGAGGTCTTGTGCGATGTTGTATATATGAGTGCTTGTCATGTCTTATTGGGAAGACCTTGGCAGTTTGATAGAAGATGTATTTATGACTATAGAAGAAACCTAATCATTGTTGAGAAGGATGGGTAGAAGTTCACATTGGATTCTTTGAAGGAGAAAGAGAAGGAGGTGAAGAATTCGAGTCTTGAGAAAAGTTACAGTGCTGAGAAACCAATTGTAGAGGCTATACCAGAAAGTGGCATGAATTTGCAGAAGGATTTGATAGATAAGTTTGATAGATAGATGGAACCAAATGGCAGTAAGGTTGTGATTGTGAACTAGATGAAGTCTTGTGGTAGAAATAAGTTAGAGTTATAGCAGAAAGAGAGTAGTAAGTAGAGACAACGTGTAGGTCTAAAGCAAGGGAAGAGAAATAAAGAGGGTCAGGAGTTAGAGAATCCGACTAAGGTTCCAGAGGAGCTAAGGAAGAGGTTTGCAGATAAGGAAGATGTTTGTATCAGAAATGAGCATGGGATCTATATCCTAAATCATTTTTGATGTTCATGAGTTGCCTTTCATGGAACATATTTTTCTACCTAGGGTGTTTGATGCAGGAGAATCCCCTATCTATGAGAAATCTTGCATCAACCAAAAATATTTCCTTTCAGTTTAGTTCTTGTTCAGTTCTGTGTGCAATTTCTGTGTTCCTACCGGTATGGTCCGGTGGAGGCTTGCTTTTCATTGCAGATCAGATTTTCAATTTCCAGGATGGTTTATGTGCTTAATTCCATATTCTCATTTCATTTGGATTCTTTTCTGGTAAGATATTGATTCCAGTTTGGCTGTTTCTGGGTTCCAGAGCAGTTTTGGGCCTACCAATTGGAGATTCTTCTTTTCTGGAGCAGTTTCTTGGCCTGTGGATCTATTTTGGGTCTTTCTTGATGTTCCTAAGTCCTTGGCCTACCTTCCTATTGATCCATGCTTCTTGGTGGTTCTTTTTCAGAGAATTCCCTTTCATTCTTAGGGTTGACCTATTTACATGTTTCATTTTCCTACATTGGTAAATAATATTTTTTTGTGGCTGACCCGGATATGTTTTGGAGGGTATATATATGGTATTATGTAATAATTTGTAGGGTAGTAGATCATAATGATCATTTATATTGATGATTAGAGATCCATATGACTTTGAGAGTTTCAGATGAATTGTATCTGGCATGTTAGCCTACATGTAACTGGTTGATTACCGAATGTTCTATGATGAATGTATGATGATAACCAATTGGTTACTAGAGGTTATAAGATGATAAAATGATCTGATTTTCTAATATTTCAATGTTTTATTATTTCTTCAGTTGTGTTACTCTTGCTGCATAAGCTGGTCAGTTCTCTTTGAGGATTCACTAGGTTATTGTTGCACCAGATCTAGTCTTGAAATGTTCTTAAGTAGGGCCAAAAAATGCTTAAAATGACCCAAGAAAAGGTAAACTAATGTAGAGGCCATTAAATAGAGTTTGAAATTATAAAGGGATACAATAATATAGAAGCTAAGATAAAAACATACAAAGGATAGGATGACACTAAATTGAGGTATGAGAAAGCCCCAAAGTTTAAGACCCTATCAATCCATACAAAACATTCAAATATACACATACAAAGAAAACAATGTTAATAATAAAGAGCAAACAAAAAGCTTCCAAGTCAACTAGGTGAATAGACATCGATGTAATGGTTGTATAAACCACTTGTATCATTCTTAGATGTTATTGCAAGAGCACAAGTAGACTTATAGAAAGAGACAAAAGGATAAATATATTTTTGATGAGACAAGGGGTCTATGGTACAATAACTAGCAAGCTAGTTGTCCATAGAAAAGCCATAAATTCCACTAGTCAAAACGTTATGTTATGTTGGGTGATTCATGTATACGTCATGGATTCTGCTAGCTAGAAAGTTGTGTTATGTTAGGTGATCCATGAAAGGTATGGATTCCACTAGACAAAAGGTTGGTTTATATTGTGAAATATATGTATTGCAACAAATGATTATAGTAGTAAACCTCATTGTATTAGGTAACCAATTCCACAGGGTGCGTAAACAATAACAATCATTATAACAAGCTATGTTACATTAAATGACCAATGCTTTGGGGAGTGTAAGTAATGAAATGATCAAACTAGTAATCATCACTATACTAGTTGACCAATGCTTTAGTGAGCATAAAGTATGTTTAACAAAATCAAGCTAGTAAGTTGTGTTATTCTAGATGATAGGGATGAGTCTTATGTATCTCACTAGCTAGCAAGTTGTGTTAAGATAGGTGATCCATAGATCAACAATTCTTCAAGGGATTAAGCTAGTAATCCACACTATACTAGATGATAAAAAAAAAAGGTTATATGTCATGAAAGTTGCTAAAGATAGATTGATAATCATGCTTCAAGAGACATTATGAAAAATAACACCACCACTCTAGGAGTACATCAATGAAAACAACAACTTACAAGGAGGCCTCATATGCCCCCATTAAATATTTCAACATGTTAATATGTTGATATTTTAATGAAGATAGATATCCATATGAAATATAAGTACCTTCAACACCAAGCAAATATCCTCAACAAAAATGAATGCATACAAGCTAGAAAGGAGATCCTTATAAAGGATGCAAACCTTCAAGCAAGGTAGATATTATTGTAAAGGAATAATCTTACAACAAGCATAAAGGGATCCTTATGAAGAATACATGATGTTATTTAATTACATGAGAAATTCCATGAATAAGTTTAATATCACATGTTATCATAATGGTACCATTTTCTAACTTTTCTCTTAAAGGCTCTACAATCAATAGTTCTATAAAAATACATGTGAGTATAAGAGAAAAAGAAGAAATACGTGTGGTCACCTTGTAATTTTTATAATTTTTAAAGGTGTAAAAGTGATTAAATATTCTCTTAAAGGTGTTTTAACAAGCTTTGGTCCTTTCTAGATAATGGAAAGTTGTTAGGTATTGGTGAAACCTTGAAATTTCCTATCTTTTTGGCCTCCTTACACCCTCAAGTCATTTTGCAAGAGATTTATATCTTCATTTGAAGTCCTTGTAAACCTATTTTATTAAAGTCTAAATCCTAGCACTTCCAATTTTAAGTTGACCTATTATTGTTGGTAAGCTATTTTTAAGTCATGACTTGAAGGATCTTAGGTACTTGTTCTATCATCCACATGTCCTAGATACCAATTGGTCTGAGTGCCCTTTACTTTACTTAAGTCCAAACTTCAATATTTCCTATCTCTTTATCACATGTGTTTGTAAGTTAAAAGGAAAATCAATGGTTTGTGCAAGCTCATGACCTCTAGATCTATTAGGTCCATATGAACTGTGGGGCTGTACTCACCAATGAGTCTTTATCAAGACCTAGTTTACTTTTCAAAGGAAGGCAAGTGAATATTCTACACTTAACTACTTCCTTGTTAGAGTGAACCCTAATGGTGTCAAAGATTCTAGAACCTACTTGGAGAAATAGTGTCAAACAATAATGACATGTAGCTGATTCCACTCATCAGTGAGGTAATGCAAGTGTCCTCATTGCCCCACAATGCTAGTTTAATTGGACCCAATTTTATTTTCAAGGGTGCATGGTGATGACATGTAGCTCCATGGTGTAAAGTGTCCTTTGATATGTCTCTCTAATTGTATTGAATCTTCAAATTCATCCTAATTTTTAATTCAAATCAAATCTTTTAATCTTGGTCATTCATCTTGTCAAAATCCTCTAAAATCAATGAAGATAATGATCACTTGATATGGATATGATATGATTGATAAGACAACTTTATCAGTTGATTGTAGATGTTTGACTAGATAGTCGTATCCTTTGTTAACTTCATGTGAAGTGTTTGCTGGATATCTGCTAGGGTATTTGTTTTTGTGAGACATTTTATTGCAAGTTTTGTGATTGATTTTTGATTTTTTTTGGATTTTATGGATCGATATTTTAATGATTTTGGTTGATTTTTTTAGGATTTTTTCTAAATGTTTTTGGTTGAGTTTTTCAATGTTTTTGGATTTTTTATGTTTTTCGCTGTTTTTTAATTTTTGAGAGATTTTCCAATGTTTTTGTATTTTGTGTTTTTCAATGTTTTTTGATTTTTAAAGGATTTTCCAATGTTTTTGGATTTTTATGTTTTTCAATGTTTTTTGAATTTTTTCAGGACTTAATATGATTTTTTAGGATTTTTTTAGTTATACCCCCAATGTACAGACCTGTATGACATGATGATCTGCAGAATGCATGTGGAGACAATGAATTTTTGACATGACCTATGTTAATGCAATATGCATGATGAAGATGCACTTCTTATTCGAACAAGGATGACTGTGTTTGTTTAGCATTTTGTAATACACCAATTGAATTGGAGCTACAAAACATTTCATAGATAAGTGGTCAATCAATTCTTAAGGTCCCTTGGAACATCCAGATTAACACACTTAGTGACTAAGATTTACAAATGGAAACGCAAAAAAATTCCCTATTGGTTCTTGAAACTTTGATCTTCTTTTGCCCATGTGTGTGCAAATGAGTTAATTCCCACTCTTGTGTTCACTAAAGATCCTTAGCATCCTATATGAATAGCTATGTGGATTATCCTAACTTCAAAAGCATTTTGAATAGAGTCTCGCTATCAGCAAGCTTTTAGAGCTCCTATGAGGTTATCGATTGTAATTTCTTAAATATTGCTCCATTACCAACAGGCGTTCATAGCCCTGGTGGAGTTACTTGCATGTTCCCATAGTCAAGATTTTGGTCACACTTTGTATGTGTGATATTTAAGTTATTTATCATTGCTCTTTTGCCTTGAGATGAATATTTGGCATAGCATTTTTTCTTTTATTTTTTCTTGCCTTGACTTGTAAGTAATGAAACCTACTTGGGTGTGACAATTATAGTGACGCTGAAGTAGAATTTTAGATTTTTCACTAGTCATATGATCAACTAGGTGTCTAGAATGAATTAGAGATTTTGTTAATGTGTGAGATATAGAAATTGATAGATTTTGGGTTAACAAGTCTCAAATAGTGAAATCACTACCCAACCATAAGTAAAGCATCGTCATAGGGTAATGTTGAAAATGAATGGCCTTAGGACCTCAAAGACTTCATTTCCGAATATCTAAGAAAGGGGATGACCCCTATTTCTCTTGAATGCAAATAGATGATAAACTTGGGTAGTTCCCTTGTTTTATTGATGTTGATATATGTAAATGCTGAAATTTTGCAAATGCGATGCATTTGAAAAAGAAACTATATGTGATGCAATGATTTCAATAAAAAATGATATGCAATGCGGAAAGTAAAACCTAAACTAACCCAACCCTTAGATAAAATATTGTTTAAGGTGCATGTTGTTCATAGGGCCAGGGAGTGGATCTCCCTCCATGGTAGCCAAATTGTATGGTCCATTTCCTATAACCCTTGTTATGATAGAAGGACCTAGCCAGTTAGGTTCAAACTTCCCTAGATTTTCTCGTTCTGCTAGGTTCCTTTGGTTCTCCTTGAGAACTAGATCTCCCACTTCAAAATTCCTTGGGTGTACTCATTTATTGTAACTCATTCTCAATCTATTTTGGTAACCTTGTAAATTATTGAAAGCACTTTGTCTCTTTTCATTGAGCATTTCTAGCTCTTGTAATCTAGCAACCCGATAGCCTTCCTCTGATATGATGGTTTTTAAGGAGACTCTTAAAGATGGTAGTTCTATTTCAATAGGTAGTATCGCTTCTATACCATAGACCAAGGAATATGGTGTTGCTCCTGTAGGGGTGCGTACTCCTATTCTATAAGCCCAAAGAGTGGGATTTAACTGGAGATTTTAGTCTCATCCTGCGTCAGTGACAACTTTCTTAAAGATCTTCAATATTGTCTTGTTTGTTGCCTCTGCTTGTCCATTGCTTTGCAGATAATATGGTGTTGCAAATCTCTATTGTATTTGAAATTTTTCACACAATTATCTCATTTCTTGATTTTTGAATGGATGTCCATTGTCTGTCACTATGCACATGGGAATCCCATACCGACAGATAATGTAATTAAGAATGAATTTTTCTATTTTCTTACCATTGGTGTATGTAAGGGGAATTGCCTCAACCCATTTAGTAAAATAATCAATAGCTGTTAAGATGAATTTGTGCCCATTGGAAGAAGTAGTATTGACTTTACCAACTAGATCTAACCCCCATTGTGAAAATGGCTATGGTGATGTAATAGGTTGAAGATCTTGTGTCGGCGCATGAATGAGGTCTCCATGCATTTGACAGTGTTTACATTTTTGTAAATATTTATTGTCATCCTTTTACATAGTTGGCCAACAATATCATGTTCTTAACAATTTCTTTGATAGTGGTGGGCCACTTTGATGCACCCCATAAATTCCATCATGTACCTCCTTTAGGGAAAGTTGTGTTTCTCTTTCATCAAGACATCGAAGAAGGGTTCCATCAAATCCCTTTCTATACAATGTGTTAGCAATAATAGTGTGTTTGGATGCTTGATGAATAAGAGTTTTCTTTTGATTTCTAGACAAATCAGGAGACATGCACTAAGTATGTAAGTATGCATATATCTCATTATACCATGGGGATTCAAGACCCACAATTTCACATATATATTCTAATGAGGGAATCTCATATGCCTGTATCATCAATTGTTCTACAATAAACTCAAGCTGAGTTTCATTATTAGGCATATTTAGTAGAGACCCTACTGTAGCCATGGCATTGACTGCCTTGTTATGTATCCTTGGAATCTCTTCAAAAGTGGTATTATTGAAATGTTCTTTGTAATCTTCTACCATTTGTTTATAAGGCAATAGTTTATCATCTTTTGTGTTATAGTCATCATTGACTTCATTTACAATTAGTTACAAGTCACCATAGACTTGTAATTCTTTTATCCTCCACTGTACAACAATACAAAGTCCTATGACGAGAGCCTCATATTCAGCTATATTGTTCGTACAGGGAAAATTTATTCTGAATGACTTAGGGATAGAATCTCCTTGAGGGGTGATGAAAAGAATCCTAGCTCTAGCTCCATGATTTGTATAGGATCCATCAAAGTATAATTTCCACATGGTAGATGCTGTCAATGTAAACACAGATTCATCAAGAAAGTCTATTAGTAGTGGGTGACTATCTTGCAAAGGAGCCTCTGCTAACCGATCTGCTATAATTTTCCCTTTGATTACCTTTCTGTCCACATACTCTATATCAAACTCACTTAAAAATCATGACCCACTTAGCCAATCTTCCAATCAATGTTGCTCTGCTTAACAAATATTTGAGTGGATCAAAGCATGTGATGAGTTATACTTTGTGACTTAGCATATAATGTCTAAGTTTCTGAGATGCAAAAATCACTTCTAGACATGCTCGTTCTATAGAAGTGTAATTAAGTCATATCCAATTAAGGTTCTACTTATATAGTAGATTTCTCTTTCCTTTCCTTGATCATCATGTTGTTCCAACAAGGCTCCTAAAGATGAGTTTGTTGATGATATATATAGTAATAGGGGTTTTCTTGGAGTAGGTGGAACTAACATTGGAGTAATCAAAAGATAATCTTTTAAATCTTGTAAAGCTTCTTGGCACTGTTCTATCCATTTGACGGTAACTCCTTTTCTGAGTAAATACTGGAATGGATGACATTTATCTGCTAGTTGTGCTATGAACCTCCTTATGGACTGTAGTCTTCCTTGTAACCCTCTTAACTACTTAAGTGTTGATGGAGGTTGCATATCCATGGTTGCTTTGACCTTTTCAGAATCTACTTCAATCCCTCTGTTAGACACAATAAACCCTAAAAGTTTCCCTGCTTTTACACCAAACACACACTTTTTTGGGTTTAGCTTGATATCATACTACTTTAATCAATCAAATATATTTGCAAGGACTTTAAGATGACCTTCTCTTGTCTATGATTTAGCCAGTAGATCATCTACATAATCTCCCATGATATTGTGGATCATGTCATGAAATAGTGTCATCATAGCCCTTTGATATGTTTCTTCTGCATTCTTAAGACCAAAGGACATGATGTTCCAACAGTATGTTCTCCATGAATAGGTAAATGTCATCTTGTGTTGATCTTCTGGTGTAATCCTGATCTGGTTGTATCCTGAGAAACCATCCATTAATGAAAGCATTTCATTCCCAGCAGTTAAGTCAACTATCATGTCTATGTTGGGTAATGGGAAATCATCCTTGGTACATGCTTTTTTTAGATCTCGGAAGTCGGTATAAATTCTTATGCCCCCAGTGGGTTTAGTCATAGGTACCAAATTGGATATCCATTTTGCATAGTCAATAGGTCAAATGAAACCCACATCCAACAACTTTTGGAAAACTATTTTGATCAGTAATGCAATTTGTGGATGCATCTTTCTTAGATTTTGTTTGTATGGTTCAATTCTTGGTAGCAATGGTAAATGATGTAACACCAATTCTGGATCTAGGCCTAACATATCCACATAGGACCAAGCAAAAATGATAGGGCGTTGTTTGAAGAACTGTATGAATTTTTCCTTTTATTCCTAGTTTAATGATTTTGCTAAATGGATATTATGTACAACTTCTCCTTCTGCTATATTTACTTCTTCAGTTTCTTCGATGAGTAATGTTTAATTCTCTTTTTCAATAGGGAGGTTGTCTAACTCACTCTTGCCATTATGGTCACTTTGATCCATATCTTCTATTACAGAGGCACTTGCTTCTCCAAAGTATGTTGTTCTATCCACGTCTACAGTAAATCCTGCCTTTTGATCACCTTGTGGAAATCCTTCTCTAGTACCAAGGAATTATGCAATAGCTTCACCATTCTCAAACCAATCTAGAGTTGGTTTTCCTTCTCATCCCCAATCAATCAAATGTAAGTGTACAAGGGGTAATTCATTACTCCCTTCTATTGTAACAAATTCTAATAACATGCAAACCTAGTTATTTGAGTGACCTAGTATATTCTCATCATCTATAGGCAATTTGTGATACCTTATCATGTCAATTTTTTGTGGGCTGGAATCATGATCAGATAGGAATTCATAGTCATGAGAATCTATCTCACTTTCTATGTACGTTTCAGCTTCTAAGGTTGTATCACTTATCTCCTCTTGCTCTTGCATCTGATTTTGTTGTAGATTTATGAGTCTCCTTTGTATGGGGATCACCCTTCTTAAACTTGGTATAAGTCGTTGTAGTCTTTCTTCATCTGATTTATTGAGTGGAGCTTGAGTTGTTTCCCTTGGTAGAAGTATTGACAACAACCAAGGATTAGGCTTATTTACTGGTGCTAAGCCTGTGTCTATTACCATATTTGCTTGTGTGGATGTGTCAAATACTGTATTGTTGGGTGAGTCCATGCTAGGTTCTTGTAGAAGTTGTCTCATATCTTCACCATCTGATTTCATACTAAGCGATGTTGGTACTTTCTTTCTTGTCTGAGATGAAGAGGGAAACACTCGTGTTGAAAACTGACTTTGAGATATGTACTCTGATAGTAGCATTGGTCTGTTTAGTATATCTAGTGTATGTTGTCTTGCTTCCGTTATATTTGGTACATGTTTATATCCCAACCCTTGATACTTTTGATTGTCATTTGGTACAATGGGTACTAATATTCCTTTCTTTTGTAATCCCAAGCCCGTGGTACCATCAAACCCATGTTTTTGTAGCATCTTGAATCTGTTGCCATACTGATCTAAAGGTAACATTGGTATTATTTTGTCACCTTCTTCTATGTATATCCAATGATTGACATCTTTATTTAGAGATTCTTCTTGCAAATCTACCCACCTAATGAAAGAGCATGAATCTGAATATCTAACTATTTCTTTTCCTTTGTCTTGTTTCATTACCATGTTTTGAGGTTTCCCAAAAGATCTAGGAGACAAAGATAATTGTTTTCCATTCGAGGTACTTGAAATAGAGTATTACCCACAACCAATATATTTTATCTACAAAGAAGATGTTGTAGGTACATTCTTCTATGTCTCTGTGATTGTTAATGACTCCATTTGTGTAGTGAGGGGTGCTTCTTGATTAATGGGTGCCTAGTTATCTACACTTGCCTTTAAGTGATTACAATGTTGGAATGGATTTGGATCACCCTTTATGGTGATTTCAATGCCATTGTATGAGTATTTGACACATTCATGAAAAGTTGATGGTACAACTTGCATGGTGTGAATCCATGGGCAGCCCAACAACATGTTGTACCCTAGTTCTCTGTCCAACACTTGGAAAGTAACCTCTTTTGTTATAGGTCCTACTTGCACTGGTAGCGTAACTTTACCTTTTGAGGGATGCTCTTCAACATCATATGCTTTGATGTCTATTATTTTTGAAGGATCAATATGAAGTTCAAAATATCCGAATGCCTTAACCATCTTTAATGTACAAATGTTGAGATCGGTTCCTCCATCTATAAGCACTCTTCTGATTCTTCTCTTATGTATGTAAGCTTCTAGATGTAGCAGGTCATTATGGAGAAGTCTATCACTGGGAATATCCTATTTTATGAATGCAATGTGGGTACCCTATGCCAAATTCCCCACCATGGATTGGAAGGCATTTTCATCTATATCTCTGTCAACTGCTGAATCTTGAAGTGCTTTGTCCAGGGTAGCTTTATGAGTTGGTGATATACGCAATAGTTCAAAGAGTGATATATGTGTCAGGGTTTTCTTGAGTTTCTCAACAATATTATAGGTCCCTACTACTGGTAGTGGGTTTGATGGTACTCCTTGTAAAGTTACTTTAGATCTACGAGTAACTACTGCGCAGTCTCTATCTCTAGGAGTTATCATGATTGTAGCCACTGTATCATCTCTTGTGTAGAAACTATATGTAACATATGTTGTGTTATCAAGGTTTATGTCATATCCCTCCCTATAGTCATCATGTGCAAGTCTGACATCCATAATATTTTCTATAAGTTCATCTTCAAACCATCCCGAATGAAATGGTTCTTCATGCCCCCAGTCCATAAGACAAAGATTCTTGTCTTCATCATATTTTAGTGCTTCTAACAACATGCAAATTTGGTTATCATCATTGCAAGTCTCTTGATATTTCTCATTATTATCGAGTGCTACTCATGAAACACCATTTACTACATCTCCTGAGCTAATGGCATGAATAGTGTAGTCGTATGAGACTTTTGTGTAGTTAGATGTATTGTCTTGTGTTCCCAATGTAGATGCCTTCCCTTTGTCATGTTTGACAAATGGATCCTTAAATATGGTATGATTCTTGTTTTCTAAAGTTTTGTTGGTGTCAATTGTGATGCCACCTTGATCAATCATGTCTTGGGTTAAGTTTTTCAATTTATAGCAACTTACAGTTTTGTGACCTTAAGTACGATGATAGTCACATAAATTATTATCATTCCACCATTTAGGTTTGAAAGGACCTGGTTCATATACTCTTACTTCTGGCAAAGTGATAATGTTTGTCTATATGAGATTTTTAAACGCTGATTCAATAGGT
The DNA here is from genome assembly GCF_030272615.1 of Cryptomeria japonica. Taxonomy (NCBI): domain Eukaryota; kingdom Viridiplantae; phylum Streptophyta; class Pinopsida; order Cupressales; family Cupressaceae; genus Cryptomeria; species Cryptomeria japonica. The sequence continues at coordinate 277,040,513 of NC_081411.1, read as the reverse complement.
TCCCATAGAGGTGTGTAATTCCTTTTTGGAGCATTTCCCCTTGGAAATTTTGTGTTCATAGTTTGCGTAGTGTTTAAATTTGTCGATACAGTGTTATTCTCTATGTGTGGACTAAATGATCGACTTGGACCTTGTAAAGACAAAATCGGTTGAGTTCTGTTCATTGTAAGGGCATCTACAACACCATCGTTGGTCACATTTTTGTTTTTTGACCAAAATTTGGATTTATCATTGTTGTTGTTATTGCCATATTTTATGAGACCTTGTTCTACTAGTCCTTTCTCACACTTTAGGGCTTTTTTAGTGATTTGTTTAAATGTGGTCAAACATTGCATTTGTATCAGGTACTTGATCTTAGGGATTAAGTTTTTGTGAACATGTCAACTTGCTCTATTTCTGGAATAATAGTCTTGCACCTCCTATAGGGAGCTCTCCATCTTTGTTTGAAGGACGCGAATGTTTCATTCTCATATTGTTTCACAACACATAAGTCCATCAAAGTGACTGGGGTTTCAATGTTATGTGAGAAGTTAGCAATGAAGTGTTCAACTAATTTACCCCATGATGTGATAGTTGGTGGTAAATGTGAAAACCACTCCAAGGCTAAGCCTTCCAAACTTTTAGGAAATAGTCTCATTAGATAAGTGTCTTCAGTTGCAACCTCTATACATGCCATAAAAAAATCTCTGATGTGATCTCTAAGATCACCTTCCCTCGATATCTGTTAAATTTTGATGTTTCAAAATGTGGAGGGAAAGGTGGCATGTATAATGTGTGATCAAAAGGATAAGGACGTAAGTCCTGCATTGTGTAGCTCTTTTTATCATTACTAGTTTGCATAGTTGTCATCTGTTGTTTTAGATTCTGTACTTGTTGGGACAGAATATCCATTTGAGTTAGAGGTACACTCTGTGCATGTATATTTCCCACAAAAGGATTCGTGGTAGTATAACTAGGAGGTTGTTTAAAGGTACCATAATTATAATTCCATGTGTTATGAGTTTCACTAGGTACTGTGAAATAAGCGATATGTGAACCCATGTTTGACTGAGTTGTACTTGTTGTATTAGCGGAACCTAGGTTTGTATTCTGATGACTGTATGTAGATCCTATGGAATAGGAAACCGGAGGTTGAGTTGCACTTGTTGTATGAGGAACTTTTGTTTGAATAGGTGCTAAGACACTTGACATTATCGGTATAGCCCATGTTGGTGCGCAAACGTTTATTGTTGAGGATGATGCACTTGATTGAGAATTCCTGTTTGAAATGTCATTTGTTTGTATATATAATGTTGGTGCATTCTGAGGAAAACTTGAGGTCATCGCTTGCGTTTGTGTCATATGTGGTATTTGACTGCTATTTTGACCTAGAGTATTTCCTAGTGGTAATATAGTTGTCATATCAAAATCTTCAGGTAATTTGGCCCCGTTTTGTAATAACAATGAGAGATATTTGTCCCTATCATTATGTATAAGAGCGTTTAAGATCATAAGGACATGTGGGTCTTGTTGAGTTGATTCAGTCTTTTCACGTGTTAAATTTTGTTGTAGTTCATATATTGTGGGCATTTCTTGATAATTTGATTGTTGACTAGTTGATATGTCCATGTTCCAAGTTGGATTTACTGACAGGTTGTTGTTTGGGTCCATTTTACTTTTTGCCTTTTGTGACCTTGTGATGGGCATTTAAAACTTCTATATGAGGATAGTTTAGAACCTAATGCAAGATGACAATAATGAAAGACTCTAGACCTAAATATGGAATATGCAACACTAGACTAGACTCTCTATTGAGGATTTTGATGTGAGACTTGTTGAGTATTTTGAGATTTTTGCAACACAAGTTTTTTAAGCTCTTCTCTTAGATGTTTTGCAGCAATTTCTCTATCAATTCTACAGGCAATTTTATACTCTATATTTTGCTCGTACTGGACTCCTATATAATGAGGTGTGTTTCTCTTTAATTGCCAGGCCAAGTTACTCAAACCGTCAATGATTTCTCATTGACCATCATTTGGCACTAGATTAGGTTGCTTGAAGGGGAGACAACCATCACCTGGGAGACCCATTAGTATGCATGCTATGACTTTCTAGGATGATTATGAAAATGATGACAAACTAAGAAAGATATATATGAGGTCTAGACAAGGACTTAAATCTAAGGACATATATGAGGATGATAATGAGGACATCAATGAAGACTATGCAAGGACTATGGACGATAATAAAGACGCAAATGAAGACTTATGCAAATTCTAAGGATGATAATAAGGACATAAATGAGGACTATGCAAGGACTATGTAAGGACTATAGATGATAATAAGGATGTAAATGAAGACTTATGCAACTTCTAAGGATAATAATAAGGACATAAATGAAGACTATGCAAGGACTGCCTATGGTCACAAGTATATAAAATTTTGAGTTTGTATGACTGTTTGACATTTCAAGATGGACTTTTTTTCTAGTAATTCTGTGTAGGACAAGTTTGTTATTTTCCAAATTTGAGAATAGTTGTTTGAAGACAGGATAGCTGACTGAACTGTGTTCTGACTAATTCTGAGAATTCAAAGATACATAAAATAGGGCCTGAAACAGCCCAAAAAAACTGACTCAATACTCGTATGGTACAATGATACATAAAAAAGCATAGAATACAATCTTAGACTAGAAAGTGGACATCATTCAATGAGGCCTCTGCAACAAAATACCAAAACAAGATAGATAGATAGAGAGTCTGACAGCACTAGCTCCACTCCATGACACACACTTCTCAGGCATGCAACCCCTTTGACATCAATGGCAAAGGATGTCAAAAAGAACCAATGAATACAAAAATGATACATCATAGCCTGTAATCGATTGTGTACAAGTTGAAAAATGTCCACTAGAATTAGATTCAGGCTCTGCATGAATTTTTCATTGTCAGAAAGAATGGTTTCTATTTGCTGGATCATGTCAGTCAGATAGTGCATCTGCTGCTCCAATGACCATTCTCCTTGAATTGTTGCCTTTGATAGCTCAACCTGTTGAGTAATAAGAATGTCCAATCTTGGACCAAGTTTTCTTTTCAGTTCCTAGGCATTTAACCTTATCCTTGACTTCTCTTTCTCAAGTTTCTCCAACTTTTCCTCAAAAGCTGCCATTTCCTACTCAAAAACTAAGATAAGTCCTGAAGAACCTATCATATTATTCGCAATGTCATCTATCTCTTTCTGTGTCTTCTTAATTTCCTTTTCAATATCTTTAGTCAGGTGGTGAGGCTTGCAAGCTTCTCTATACAACTCCTTATATTCCAAAATTATTGAGTTAAGTACTGGTAATAGTGAATCCATGTGCTTAGTATAGTCTTTGATGGTTTTCTCAAATAATTCACCTTTCTCTTTATCTACTCTTTCCTTTATGGTATCCTCATTCACCTTATCTATAGTTAGAACATTTTCAACAATAAATTTGGACAATGTGTCCAATTTACCTAAAAAATTCTCAATATGATCTATCTTATAGGTTGGTGCAATCATCTTCAAGATAGGTAATGTGTCATCAATAGCCTTAAATGCTAAGGCATTGCAATCTGTTATCCTCTTAATAGAATCCAATAGAACATTTGTTACATTAGTGGGTTTGAATTCTCCAGTAGATTTCCTTTCAACAACTACTTGCCCAATTGCTTTCACTATTTCTTCCTTATTTCCATCAATTGCTTCCTCTTTATTTACATTTTTAGCTGGTTTCTCTGTTTGTGTTATTACCTCTGCTTCTTTTGGTTTGTCAGTCTATGTAAGTATCTCTGCAACTATCGGTTTCTCTAACTCTAGTTTCTTAGTGTTAGTTACCTTATCCTCTGTCGGTATCTTAGTCTCTGGTTGCTTCGCTTGTGTCGGTATCTCAGTGTTCTGAGAGTCAACAATGTGTGCCGGTGACTCAGATATCTCACTGATCTTAGCATCATCCACCTTAACCTCAACAATCTCTTTATCCACAACAATGTTAATATCTTGTGTATCCACATTTATGGTGAAAAGAATCTCATAATCAGGGTTAGTGTCATCATGTGTAACTTCTTCATTTTCCTTATCCGGTTGATTGTCTATATGTACCAGTGTACCTGAAGTTATTGTCGGACTATCATGTGCTGGTGGAGGAATGTTCTTTGTTACCTTTATAATAGGTATAGTACATGTTGGTGTAAGTAAATATTCATCATGGATATTATTACACCTTACTTAAGTTTACTTAGGAAATGCATTTCATAGTAGTTTGGGTATGAGACACTTGGGTGTTTGTGCCACATTGGGATAGTGTGTGTAGGAGAATTTTCACCTTTTATGATGTTGATCTTGTTACTACTCTATCGTATCCACTTATTGTGGAGTGATAATTCCACCTTCGGTGGGTGATACACCTCATGTGGAATATTATATTATTTCTCCTACCTTCCCACACCTATTTCCTACCTACCCTTGTTTCTTATTGAGCCACATGTCATGTTTATGTGCTCACATATCCATATAGCCTTGCCTATATAAGCAGGCTCATATTCATTGTATGTAATGCTTGATGATCCAGTTGATCAATATTTTCTCTTGATACAATATAGTTTATTCCTATCAATATTTTGTCTCTCTATTGTATTTTTCATTGAGCCCTTGATCTTGGCAAAATCTCACATTGTATCAGAGCCATTAGAGTGTCATTGGTTTGCCAGTTGAGAGAAATTTGATGCTATTTGGGGTTGTGTATTTTGGAGATTTCTATTGTAGGTTATTATTGAAGTTTGATGGGTCAAATCTGAAGTTACCATTGGATTGAGGAGGTCCAAGAAAGTCAGTTTTTCCTTTTGTTTCATCCAAATCGGACTTCGGAGGCCAAATCTAGAGGCATTTGAAGTGTGAAGCTACGATGGAAATTTTCCAGAAATTATAATTTTGCAGGCAATTTTCAAATAGTGATATCTCACTCATCTGGACTCCTTTTTTTGAGCAATTATCTTTGTTTTGGGGTATAATTTTGTGATCTATACAATGGTGCAGGAGTTTTTTGATTATTAGATACAAGTTTTTCTGAAATCATGAAATCCTGATTTTTACAACTTTGGAGGCTTCATTTGGGCTCATATGGACTCCTTTTTAGGTGCCATTTTTTTTAAAGTGCATTATTTTTTGTCTAATTTTATAATATGTTATTAGTTTGTAGTGATTTTGAGAGGATATTGTACTTTTAGTATTTGGTCATTTTTGGCCTATTTGGTACTTGTATTTTGCTTGGATCTCAGTTTAGATCACTAGCAGTATTTGTTGAAGTGTCTTATATCTCATTTTGAGAAGTTGTAATCATTGAAATCAGAAGTCCACTTTGCCTTATTTTGCAAGTGGCCCATTGTATACGCACTAAGTATAAAGTGCCAAATCACCATTTTTGGGGGGGGGTTTCTTGATTGAGTATTTTGGGGGGTGTCTTGTGTGATTGTACCTCTCTCTATCTTGTGTATTTTCATTTTGGTGCTATGGGTTCTCCTAAATTTCTACTTTTAACTCCTCATAATTATGTATCATGGAAGATTAAGGCATGGAGTAAACTAATGGAAAAAGGACTCATTCGTTATGTAAATGGAACTATAACAACACCACCTGATCCTAAGGCTGATCCTAATGCTCAAATTGAATGGATTACTAAGAATGCTATGGAACTTGGAACTCTTAGAAAGTATGTATCAGATGACCTCATTTTTCACATTGATAAGTGTACCATTATTAAAGAGGCTTGGGATATTTTTCATAAATTGTATGGTTAAGTTGATAAGATTAAGGGCTACAAGCTTGATAGTGAACTCACAACTTTGGATCCCAAGGATTTTGATACAATCCAAGATTATGTCACAAAAACAAATGAGCTAAGAGAAAAGCTAAAGGATTGTGGAATTGACAAAAATGATGCTCAATTGGTTTACAACTTGTTGGACAAGCTTCCTTTAGAGTATGCAGCCTTTGTATCTAGCTTTCACACCCATCGATTAGCTCAAGGTTCCTCATACACTTCTCCCTCATTTAATTCATTAATGGAGATGTTAATACTTGAGAAATATAAGTTGACCAAGATGGGGATTCTAAAATCTTCAAAGTTACAAGCTCTGGTGGATAATAAAGGCAATCAAAGAAATCAAGGAAAATACAAGAATCAAAAGCAACCTAAGTCAAAACTACAACAAGATGGAGCACAATCTTCTTGTCCACAACAAGGTGATTCACCATTCTCACCTAAGAGGAAATCATATAAGGACAATCTTTTTTGTGGATATTGCAAGAAGTCAGGACATGATGAACATCATTGTTATAAGAAGGATATTGATGAGTTGAATAATCTTCTTGAGAAGAACAAAATCAACCTACCTTCTAGAATGTCTACATAGGCTTCTTCCAAGGATAAGGATAAAGGAAAGGATCACTCTTTTGGGACAGATAAAGGAAAGGGACAAGCTCTTTGTGCTACTACAAGTCATGATTCAAGGAGATGGTTTTTAGATTTAGGGGCTTCTCATCATATGACATCTTTGCAGTCTATGTTTTCTACATTTGAGCCTTTCCACATGCCACAAATTTTGATGGGAAATCATACATACATGGATGTGATTGGGAAAGGATCTGCCATTGGGTATAACTCCTTCAATGATGTGTTGTGTGTACCTCACTTGACAAACAATCTTCTTTCCATCTATCAAATCACACATGGGGCAACTAGGAAAATTGTGGAGTTCACACCTAATTCAGTTATCATTAGAGACTTGGAGAGTGGAGATATCATTGTGACTGGGGTGGTTGATCATGCATCTTGGTTGTACTCTTTTTCACATTTTGGTCCTATTGATGAGGTTGATTCTTCCTATGTTGATGATTCATATTATGAGGAGAACATTGGGAACTTGAACTTGGGGATTCTCATATGTGACCCCATTCTTGAGCCTTGCATTTCATCTCCTTCTCTTGATATCACACCACCTATTGCACCTAATGATGCAGCTAGTCTGACAGTTTTGCCTTCTTGTGATTCAGTGCAATAGGATATTTCATGTCTTCTAGCTTCAATTTCATGGGACGCCTACCTGATAGACATTACAAGTTTGTTTGTGGAGTCCTATATTGCAGTTTTGGGAGACATCATTGATGACATTCATCTTCTCTTTGATTAAGATGATCCTTATTCAATTTTTGTGAGGGAGCACTTTGACCCTCTTATGCATTCTATACATGATCAATCTTTAGAGGTTGACATGATTGTGGATACTTTTGTCCAACACTTGGAGGAGGTCTCTTCATATTTTGAGGAGACATATGAGTCTTTGGATATTGATCTACCATTTTCTCCACTAGATCCTGGAGTGCCTTTTTCAACAGCGTGGCACAGTTTACCACCTTTGGAGGGGGTAACTTTCAGCATCGACATGGGGACACTTGAGCATTTTTCATAGATTTCTTTTTCATAGATTCCTTTCATCATGAGTATTTTTTCTACATCTTCCCTTCATGATTGGGGAGACTTCATGGATACACCTTTGGTTTTGTTTCTTCCTAAGGGGAGGGACGTGGTTTGACATTCGTGGAGCAGTTTCTTCATTCATCATCGAGCTTCTATCATTGGTGTAGATTCCACATTAAGGGGGGCCTTCCTAGTCTCTCTTCTTCTTCTCTCATATGGGGGGGGGACTTTTTCCTCACATGGGGTTTTTTTTATCACACACTTCTATGAGAGTTCTTTGTATCTAGTTTTCATCTCTCTTTTGGGGGAGGGTTTTTTCCCATTGGGTTTTTCTCTCTTTCCCCGCTTGTGACAAATTTCATTTCATTGGTTTGCATGCATTTGAACTTGTACATGGGTACCTAACATGGCCTAGTAGTCGAGACCCATCTTACATTTCTTAGTTGCATTGTAGACTTAAGTGCATTCCCCTAAGTTGCACTTAAGGGGGGGTGTTCGTGTAAATAAATATTCATCATGTATATTATTACACCTTACTTAAGTTTACTTAAGAAATGCATTTCATAGTAGTTTGGGTATGAGATACTTGGGTATTTTTGCCACATTGGGATAGTGTGTGTAGGAGAATTTCCACCTTTTATGGTGTTGATCTTGTTACTACTTTATCATATCCACTTATTATGGAGTGATAATTCCACCTTCGGTGGGTGATCCACCTCATGTGGAATATTATATTGTTTCTCCTACTTACCCACACCTATTTCCTACTTACCCTTGTTTCTTATTGAGCCACATGTCATGTTTGTATGCTCACATATCCGTATAGCCTTGCCTATATATGCAGGCTCATACTCATTGTATGTAACGCTTGATGATCTAGTTGATTAGTAATTTCTCTTGATAGAATATAGTTTATTCCTATCAATATTTTGTCTCTCTATTGTATTTTTCATTGAGCCCTTGATCTTGGTGAAATCTCACACTACCAATTTTGCTTTTACCTTTTTCCTTCTGGTATACCTTAGCAAAAGATTTGTCCATTTTCTGTCTCTCCCTTTCATCTTTCTATTCTTTTTAAACAAAGAATATGTCCCATTTGTCTGCAGTTTCATCAACAATTTCTTTCACTCTCCCAAGCATTAGGCTAACCTGCCGATGTCCACTCACAAAAACTGACTGGTTTGCTTCAAAAATTAGTTCATCAATTTCCTCTTTAGAATTTACAGGGTGTACTTCCATTAATGCTTGAACTTTTAACTTTTTATCTAATTCCATTACTAACATTCTCTTAGCTTCTAACCTTAGATACAAGTCATTCGGCAGATCATCTACAACTTCAGTCAAACCCTTCTTATAGATGTCTAAATGCAAAATTATACTATCCTCTATAGTGTCCTTGTCAGAATCTTTGAACGAATGATACAATTTATTAACATTGCAAAGATTACCATCTTGTGTTATCTCATTTACCAGTTCCTCCGGTTTAAGGGTATCCGGTGTCTTAGTTTGTTGTTTCTTCTTTGGAGTTAGCTTCTTCTTAGGCTCCCTTACAACCTGCTACTTTTTCCTTAATGTTCTATCCTTTTAAGGTGAAGGAGAAGGTATCGGTGAGGGTTTTCTCTTCTTCCTCTCTACTCTTTTGAACTTAGCTTCTTTTCCACTGTCTGTATCTGAAGAAGTGACAACCGGTGAAACATGAGCTTTCGGTTTCAGTCCTTCTAGTTCAGTAGCAGATATACCACTCAAGTTCATTACATTTTCCTTAAATTCCTTTGCCATCGTGGATGCATCTTTGATAAAATTTTCTCTTCTTTTTCTCTACTTTTGCATTGAAACAACACTCTCAATGGTCTCAGCATTACCAAAAATTTCTTCAGATGGTTCCTTAGGTGCATCAAGAAGTGTCTTAGCATATGCTTCAAGAATATTTAGATCAACTTCATATCCCATTTCTGTTATCCAAATAGTTCTAGGCATAAGAACTTCCATCCATGTTTCATCTCGTTCAATTACAAAGAATATTTGCTTATCATACTTATCTACTATCCTCTGTGGTAACCTTTCTCTAGCTTTCATCTTAGTTTGGAAGTTTTTCGAAGTAGTCTGCTATAATGTTGTCATTGTTAGAGCCCATACCAATGATATCTTCCATGATTTGCTTTCCTTGCCGAGATGTCATATCCAAAATCCTTATGACCAATGTTGGGTATCTCTTTGGTGAAGTAAAGAATCAAACACACAAGTAGGTTGCCAAATCAAAATGTCCCCTTCTTGTCACGCTTAATATTTTTTAGGTTATCAATTAGTTCATCCTTAAGCCATTCACAGATATGAATCCTAGCATTGTTCTTGACCATCTCATATGCACTATGGATACACAAGCTAGAAACAAAGTTTAGTCTATTTGTATGAGTTACTCTATAGCCAAGTACCATGCTTACATATCTCACATTTGCAACAGTAATGTCATTAACCCTAAGAGATCTATTGTCGGATGTAGCTCCAGTTAAATCCATAACACCCTTGTTAGGTATCTTCTTTGTTTTGTTGGGCCTACTACTAGTTGAGGGTAAACTAGTAACTGCCTTGATTGCTTCCTTTGAGATTTTAAAAACCGAATCAAGCCACATAAATTCTCCATGAACTCTTCTCAATACAAGATGAACTACCTCCTTCAAAAATTTAGGTATGTTCAGAATTTCAACAAATCCTAAGTCTCCTACAATCTTGTGCTCTGTTTTAACCAAACCTTATTCATAAGTAATAACATCATTGTACATGTTTTTCAAATCATCAGACCCTAAAATTTCTATGTTGCAGTGAATGTAGACTCTAGGGTCTTCGGCAAAAGTGACTCCCTTTGAAATTTAAAAAAAAGCTCTGATAGAATCATATTGGTTGGCAATTTCAGGGATGATCTTAAACACGGGCCTAGGGCGCTTAATGTTTTCTACCATAGTAGGGTTTTGCAATAAACTCAGATGCAAAAGATGAAGATGTCATATTGAAAGATAAATACCTCTTGCTTGAAATTCTTGAATGCCTGAAAAAACACTTTGCTGCTTTGCCTTTGGATGCCTTTGCTCAATTTCACGCTCTTTGAATGCTTGGATGCTTGATGGATGAAAATGAGGGTTTTCTAATTCTTTATAACTAAACGTTCTTCAAAAACAGCATTAAATGCTTGCCGGTTAAGTGAAATCTTAACATATCTACTGGTAAAGAAGAGATGTGTCTTCTTATCATCAATCAAGGGTAGAATACATGATTTTGAACTTGCTACCATACCCCCTAAGGATTATTCCTTAGTTAGATGAAGAATCTCCTACCGGTGGAGGGTTACTCTGTTCTATTGGTGCAGAGACAGATTCATCAACTCTCTGATCTCTCTTCTTAATCCATTGTTTTGAAAATTCTTGCTTTATTTCATTTACCTTTTCTTTTCCCTTCTCATTAGATCCTTTATTGTTCACTGATATAGTCTTGCTTCTACAAAAATTTTCAATATGCCCAATCTTGTTACATGCATAGCAAGTTACATTATTCCTCTAAATAGATTTTCCATATCCTTTACCGATTTGTGTTCTGCATTGATTAGATAAATGTCCAAATCTATCACAAACATAGCATTTCACATTCATTCTACAATTTTTTGAATTGTGACCAACTTTATTGCATTTGTAACATTGACCGGGGTAAGTTTGTATTCTGATTATTTCAAAATCTGCACTGATTTTCTCTATGACCAAATTTGTTGCAATTGAAACACTTCCCATTAAATTCATAATCATTAGGCTGTCTTACCATTTTAATGTGATCTTGATTATTTGCAATCCCATAACTTTCTCCATGTTCAAATCCAAGTCCAATTGTATCTCCATCAGGTTTTTATCTTTTCAGCATGTCATCAAGTCTTTTTGAACTTTTCTTGAATTTGTCTTTGTGTTCATTTGTAGTGATCAACTCATTTTCCAGAATGCCAATTTGTCTCCTAAGCTCCTCTTTATCATGTTGCATGTGAATCAACTCTGTCTTTAGCATATCATTCTCATGACAAAGTCTCAAATTTTCATTTGCTCCATCATTAAGTCTCCTAGTCAAGTCTTCTTCATTCTTCTTTCTGTCTTTAATATCCTTACATAGCCTCATGGTTAAATCTCGCATTTCATTCCTCGTATTAGTGTTCTCTTGTCTAAACTTTTCTACAATATCACTAAGAGTTTCTTTTTCTTCATCATGTTTCTGCATTTTCTCACAAAGTTCCTTCCTCTTGTTTTGTGCTATAACCAAGTTCTCCTGAAGTCCTTTAATGAATTCCTTAGCCGTCCTCAGATAATCTTCAAGTTTGATATTCTTCAATTTTTCTGCATCAAAATCTTCTAGAGCACCTTCCAACTATTTTCTCAGACTCTCCATCGGTACCAGTTTCAAAATCTTCCTCAATCTGTTAGGCTTTTGCAAATAGAGGACCAAGATCTGATACCAATTGTTAGATGCAATGACAATCCCAAAGACACTAAGACGGGGGGGGGGGGGGGGGTGAATCAGTGTCTAACTGGTTAATGGAATATTTGAACTTATTTACAACTTTGCAACTTAAATTAATGTACCGGTAAACAAGAAATAATGCAATAAGGAGAAGTATCAGAGACAACATAAATGGACACCATAACACAAAATATTTTAGCGAGGAAACCCGGTGTGGGAAAAACCTCTGTGGGATTTTTGACCCATAATATTTACTCACTGGCCAATATGAATAAATATTACTTACAATAGGGGCCTGCACATGCAGGAAGGCCAACAACCTAGAGCTCACTACTCAATAGAAGAGTCTCACTAACTACAAAATGGATAATTAAATCCAATATAATGTACTGCTCAAAATAGCATCTCTAATGCTTGGTTCAGTACTAGTTTAAGCTCAATCAGATACCTTAACCAAAAACCTTTCGATGTCTTTACATATACCAATAATAATAACCTATCCTTCTCTATTAAAAATGATCCATAAGATCTCATACTTATATGAGTCTTTACAATATACCAAGTCGGCTTACAAAACTTGTCTCATGTCAGCCTGAGTGCCAGTATACTTCGTTGTCGGTGTAATTTGGATGTTGGTGAATGTGCCTGCCACTACCAGTGCTTGCCGGTGTATGATTTCTGCGATGTCGGTGCCTATGTAGAAACCTGTTACCAGTTGGTTGCCATCAATGACAACGTCAACCATATTCTCATAGAGTGTCGAATGCCAACATGAGTTACTAAGTTGGTTCTTATTGTAAAATTTTGAGGGGTCCCGATCCAATGATAGATTCTTAGAGCAAGCTACTTAAGACTTTTGAGCTTATTGGTGCAAGGAAGGCCACCACATACGTCGAATTCACTCAACACTCTAGCTACCTGACTAGTATATTTATATAGCAGCTCCAAAAACCTGCTCGAGAGTACACTAGGAGAGATGATATCCCCAACACATCCCTATTCAAAGTACCTATGTGGGGTGATGAAATCCCTAGTCAAAGATACCCCTCACTACTAAAATGAAAAAAAAATGGGCATTATTATCACCTTCTCCCTTTCTCACAAGACCCTGAAGGTGGGTGGAAAGGTAGTTGATGCAACAGTAGGTCCACCCCAAACACAATAAAAAGTTCTTTCCCTTAAGAAAAATGAAATGTGAGTTAATCGATTGAGCATCCTGATTCACGTTCATTTTGAAACCCAAATTTAGGTGTGAGATACGTGAAATGTGAATGCATGCATGCCAATTTTAACCATTGTTTATTTTAAGCCCCAAATTGAAGTATTATAACATGCATGTCCATTTTAACCTCTCTATAAATTCACCACATGCTACAAACAGATAATTAGTAACCCAATAAAACCCACAAAAAAATAGAAAACTAAACTATAAAAACACTAATGTGTAATGATACCCGATCGATTGCGTGATACTATATAACCGATTGTGTAATTCTTTTAGAGAGATTGCATAATTCTGATAGAGTGATTGTGTGATCCTAACAAAATGATTATGTGATCTTAACAAAGCGATTGCATGATACATAGACAAACCAAACAAAAAATAAAAGAGAAAGCTAATTCTGATCTAGAACCTACAAAACAGATTGTGATGCCCTAGTAAGATCTCTCATCATCCATTCTATGTTAAGCAAATTATATTTCACTCTATATGAGAGAGCTAGGCTATTGTATTAGTCGATGGCTGGTTGATCTTCTAGATCTCGTATCTTCTTTTCTGCCTTCAAGATTTGTTGATAGTGTATGACATGTCTTCTTTGTTCCTTCATCCTCCTGGCTCCTGAAATTTTGAATTGTACCTTACGTGCCATAAAATGTCATAATTACGCATGCAATAAATGTAAACCGTATTCAGATTTACCTAATTTCATACAGAAAGAGCAAAAAACAAGAAACATAAAATAAACAAAAACAAAAATATTCCTAACGAATGCGTGATCCTAACAGAGCGATTGCATGACACTATAAAAGATTTTGCATAAGGGTTCCACACAAATGCATGACCCTGTATGCTCGATTGTGTGAGCCTATCTATGCAATTGTGTGATGATGTAAACATGATTGCGTGATTCGGAATTTGTTCTACAAATCCATACAAACCTGCAAAAAAATTAAAAAATTTCGTACGATCTGCAAAATCACACAGAAGAAAAATAAGGTTAAATTGTTGTTAGTTCACGTTGGGTTCACCAAAATGTCACATGTATAAATGTATTAAATGTAATATCAACTAGGAATGAAAGGGAAATCACGAATCCCTATCCTAATTAGAATTCAAACAAACAAACAATATAATAACACAGAAGCAAGAAATAGGAATATAATTAATATCAACCAATTCCCCCTATTACAAGACTGCATATTGCTTCCATTGCTCTTCTCCTCTTTGTGGTACAGTGGCTCTTAGATATCACACTAGCAACCTGCAAATGACACAAAGATTCAAAGTTCGTGATTGTTGAAAATGGAGATTGAATGCTCAATTTATAGATTTTTGGATGAGAATTGATTGAGAGGTGGAACAGATTGATCAAGAGGTGGAACTCAGGCGAGCTCACATGCTGATTGATAGCTGAACTGCTGAATTAGAGGTGAAACATAATAGATTGAATAGATTAAATTAGTCATCCGATTGATAAAAAGGTTGACTAAAAGATGAAAAAGGGTGATTGGAGGAAATAAAGAGGAGAAGATAGCTAACTAAAAGATAGAAATAAGAATTGAAGAGATAATTGAATTAATTAATTTAGCATGTGCTTGAACTTTGACTTGGGTTTTCAATTTAATCTTTGCATGAGATTTAATTCAAATATTGAATTTATTTTAAATTCAATTTATTATTTGAATATATTTAGAAGTTGACTTTGATTTTCAATTTGATTTTTGAAATCATGCACATGTATTTGAAATTAGAAGAAATTAGAAGAATTTGAATTTAAATGAAATTAGAAGAAATATGAAATTAAATGAAACTAGAATTTGGAGAATTAATTAGTTAATTAAATAATTTAAAGAAACTATTTAATTATTTAGAAATGGAGTTTAATTAAATAATAAAGATTATTTAAATAAAGGATTAAAATCACAATTAATTAAATAATAAATATTTAGAAAAGGGTTAATGATTAGATGAATAGAGATAGAAATTAAATGTGAATTTATTTAAACAATAAAGATTATTTAAATTGGGGAATTAATCAAAATTAATCAAAATTAATTAAATAACAAATATTTAATTAATATTAGAAAAAGGTTTAAATGATTAAACAATGATAGAACTAGAAATGGAAAATTAGTAAGATGATGAAGACATATGAAACTTAGAAGAATAAGATTAATTAACTTAATTAAATAATTAATGAATTATTTAACTAATTTAGACAAATAATTAGTACACGATCAATGAGACATTTTTAGGTGTCTACAATAAACATTATCAGTATTAGTCTTACCATCCAATGATATTGTTCCTTTGCCTTTGATCCTACATGCCTTGTTGTCTCCAAATCTGACCAATTCACCATCAAATTCTTGCAATGATAAAAACTTTCTCTTGTCACTAGTCATGTCATGCGAGCATCCACTGTCTATAACCCATTCATCCTTCTTTTCAATTTTTGCAACTTAGGCCTCTTCTTCAGTATGTGTTGTTTCAATGAAAGATTCCATAGAATCATCCTTAATAGTAATAAAGACCCAATCTTTGTCGGATGAGGCTCCATTACCAGATCCACTCATAGGTTCATCATCATCATCATCAGAAATACCAAATCATCATCACCAGCATAATAACATGATTTATCCTTATTCCTTGTGAATCTAGGTCTGCTCTGATATTCAAGATTAGGCTTATAATTCTTCACAAATCTTTCATGATTCCTAGCAGCTCTTTTAGGACATCTAGATGCAAAATGACTAATCTTCTTGCATGAAAAACATTTAAAAAGCGAGTTTTCCTTCATACTTACTCCCATATGGTCCTTTAGGAATTCTTCTATCAATTAGGGCTTCCAACTCTTTAAGTTATCTTTCTCTTTTCTCCATTTCATCCATATCCTTACCATACATCTCTGTCCAATCTATCTTTTGCTTACCAAAGGCAGATGCTTTAAATGCAATCTCAGTTTTAGCAGCACTCTGATCTCCAAGTTCTTCAAGTTAAAAAGCAGTCAATTTCCCAAGTAATGTATCTCTGGTCATAGGGGTACTTGACATTGTTCGAAGTTCATTGATAGTTGTAGCCTTCATCTTGTAAGTTGAAGGTAGAACTTTCATAACTTTTGACACTATCTCATCCTCACTACCTGATCTACCACAACATTTGATGCCCATTACAATCTTATTGACTCTATCCATGAAAGAACTTATCTTCTCATCTTCTTCCATCTTCAAAGTTTCATATCTTACCTAGAATCTTTCAAGTTTTTCTATTTTCACAGCCTGGTCACCTTCATAAAGAGTTTAAAGCTTTCTCTAGATCAACTTAGCAATCTCCAACTCTATGACATTCAATAGCATTTCATCAGATAGGGAGCTTTACAATGCTTCTTTTTCTCTCACATCATTTTCAGCTCTCTTCTGTTCATCAACAGGTGTTAGTGTTCCAGAATTAGGATCATGAGGTATATACCCTTTCTCCACTATCTCCCAAAATTCAACTCCAAGTCATCTAAGATGAATCTTCATTCGCTCTTTCCATATTTTGTAATTTGTACCATCAAATCTAGGACTCTCCTTCTGGTAAGGATTGAATGTGGAACTTGATGTAGTTTCCATCGGATTTCCTCAAGCGGTTAAGCTTCTGTAGAGAGGACCTCACTCTGCTACCGACAATAAACTAAGAGGGGGGGGGTGAATCAGTTTACTAACAAGTACAACAATTAATTTAGTTGAAAAACTTAAATTGGAGCACAACACAATGAAATATATAGCATGAAAACACAACACACATAACACCAATATTTGACATGGAAAAATCAGAAAGGGAAAAACTGTGACGGGAAACCCTACCCACAATTAGATGAATACTTTGCAATAGCATTATGAATAATTACAATGGGGTCTACACTTGTAGAAAGACCAATAGCCTAGAGCGCACTGCTCATGACAGAGGGAATTCTCACTAACTTACATAAACATCGGACTACAATCCAGAAAGAAATGAAATGAACTGTGAAAGTATCATCTACAAATTATTGATACAGTTCTAGTTAAGGACTGATGTCTTCTCTGCAATACAAAACCTTTCCAACCTTCACATGAATGATATGAATTTATTCACACATAAAACTTCCTCTAATAATGTATACATAACCACCCATCTCATCGATATCCAAGTTACATGAATAAGTCGCTTATAAATACAAATCATCAACCTTATTGACAAGGTCGGCTAAATCCTAAACCCATAAACCCATAATTATAAAATATACATCACATGATACCACTAGACCAATATTATGATTTACATTACATAGCATGGACCTAAACCGAGTAACCAAACAATTATATCCGCTAGAGATTCCACTAAGACCAAAATCCAACACACTTCACCAGCCCATAGAAACCCTCAGTGAAATAACAAAATTTTTAACCAGATCCAAATAGGACCATCATAACAACACACCATCCAATGCAAAGTCACCAAATACTCAAAACATGATCAAGAATCACCTTCAACATGATAGAAACCTATTCCATAAGCCAGACCCAAAATCCACTAACCAAGTCTCCAAATAATGCATACCGGTAAAGCTAACTGGGATAGCAGAGTCAAGCTAGTAAAGCCAGAAACTAGCCAGTACTGGTAAATACCAAAAGCGATAACACCCAAAGCACCAAATCATGAACCAACATAATATATCAAGCATGCAACCAACTAGAATAACCATCCAAAACTGAATCTAGAAATCGGATCTCACCGGATCATAATCATATCCAAAACCAAGAAGATTACCAAGACTAATCGGGATAGATCCAATTGGGATAGTCTCCAACCGAGATACGGTGTTGAAATCAATGACAACACTTAACCAAATCCAGCACATTGCCAACACCCTTCCCATGTAGCAATATCAAATCAATTAATTTTGGGTGTGCACACATTTTTCTATCATTGGAAATAGAAATAATTAGTCTTGCTTATTTTCAAAACATCAAAGTGGCCTCGATTTCTATTTCTCTTTCTGCAACTTTTTGTTCTTCTTTTTGTAAACTTTGATATGCTATCTTTATGGACATAATTTGTAAGAAATTGTCAAATGAAAATCTGACTAATGTATAATTGGCTTTAAGCTTGTTTTCCCCATTGTTCTTATAAAAGATAATTTCGAGCCATTATACCTTCATCTTTAGTTTTCTAAATTTTAGGAGATCATATTTTTTTATAGTTTCATTGATAGGTATTTATAGTTGAAAGATATAGCTTGAGCATTTTGCATGTTTTGTAAAGCAAGTACAAAATATGAATATAGAAATCTTTAAACAATTTTGATGTGATTGTATCCATAATAGTATACTTGCAACTCATTAGAATATAATAAACAATATTCTTATATTTCATCTTTGTGGTTTATTCATGGTGTATGTTCAATTTGCTCCTTCTTTTTAAGAAAAATATTAAAATTTCTCTAAATTGAACATGAGGATTTTGGGTGTGGTGTTAAGGATCGAAAAGAAGAATCATATCAAGATTTACAAAGGGGGAATTAGTGTAAGGCATTAATTTCATTAACCCACTAGTTTTGAGTCAATATTGCTAAGCAACTATGAATATCAAGTTGATTTGAATCTTGTTGGAACCCTGAGTTGTTGTGTTGTGTTGTTATTGCTATCAACCTAGCTTGTGTTGTCATTGATGTCACTATGTGTTGTAGATGGTCCAGAAATGTATGCTCTAATATTGTTATGCAATTTGGTAGTGATATTGAGGTATTTTTCAGAAGGTTGGTATAGTGGAAGTTTCAATATGTAGGAAACAATATTTATGCAATAAACAATTTTTAATGTCTTAGTGGAAGAATCCTTTTCATTCCTCTAGTATGTGAAGATTATGGATTGTAGTTTTGGATATAATGTTTATGATCTATGTATATTGTACTATCATGTTTACAGGTCCTCTATTGCTCAAATGGTGGAGTTAGTTGTTTCTATTTTGAATAGTGATGGTCTGTTAGAACTAGTTTAGAGAATGCTTAGCGGTGCTTTGATTTGTGGAATAAAGTGTTTTGAAACTTTGAGGACATGCTTATTTGGTTTATGCAATGTTCTACTTCATTTTACTAGTGATGGTTTAATCGACAAGTGAAGTTATGGTGTTTTGAGTTTTGTGTTATTAGTGTGTTTTATTTTCGATTGATTGTGGTGATCTATCCTACAAGGATCATGCCTTTTTGGTCTAGATATGCTTTGGTGGTTGAATAATGATAGTGATATGGGTCTCACCTTAGTAAGTGTATATCCATATTATGTTTTGTGCATTGGAGAATGGTTTTTGGCTGACTGGTTAGCATGCTACATTGCTTATCTACACCATTTCATTTTGTGTTGACCTTAGAGATGTGTTAGCATGTGTGGTTTTTTGGAATTTTTTGGGAATTTGGGTCTCCTTTATCTCCTAGAGTGGACCAAAATAGAAGTTCTTGTTGAATATACTAGCACACAAGGCAACTAAGAGGGGTGGGTGAATTAGTTGTATACAATCTAAAATTTATTTCTTAAATGATATCTGCAACAACTTAACCTTAACACATAATTCACAAAAATATAAGAGCATGAAACATCAGAACACACCATACACAATGAGACACTAGATTTTAGGTGGAAAACCCTATTAAGGAAAAAAAATAGAGAAGCTATTCTCAAGATATGAACACTTATTAGGGTGATACCAATTAAGGTGATTTTTACAAAGAAAGGCTAATTGTCAGAGGCTCACTACCAGAGGGATCACTGGCCAAGAGAAAGAAAGAGAGGCTCATTGTTGGAGGGCTCACTGCTAGAAAGAAGTAGAATAAAAGAGAAAGAATCCACCAAAAATTCACTTCTACAACTACAAGATCTATAGATACCTTTATCTCACTAGTTCCAATATCTAACCCATGAAAGCTCACTTTACTCAACGCTTGTCACCAACTCAACATCAACCATCAATCAATCAAGAAGATAGATCCTCTTTCACATACCTTCTTTGCATTTCACTTTCTTTCAAATTTATTCACGCATTCTCTTATATCATCCTCACATATGAAAAATCTCCCAAGGTCAACTAAGTAGCTAACCAAATACAATTCAAATTAGGTTGACACTAAGAATTCTCATGATGGAGAATAATGTAGAGTGGACAACAACACATCTTAATTAGGACCAAAATAATCATCAAACACATTATACAATAGTCCATAATCATCCGAGCAATAATAAGAAGTGTAAACACCCGAGGTCAGCCAAACCAAGAGTAAAACACCATTGAAATTTAAAATCATGCTTTCAAAGCCCAAGAACATGTGCCAACTGAATATAATGAAGCTAAGGACATTAATAACTCAACTCCAAAAACACAATGCAAGAAACAATAACATGGAGAAGTGTAGAGCGTAAATTTCATACTAAAACACTATCAAACACTGTTGAACATACTGGTAAACACAACTTTCTCATCACAACAATTTGGAGCACCAAATCCAAAATATATCATTTCCAAACATAGCTTAACAACATATCAAAACAACAATGATAGATATGCAACACAAGATATGTGGAGAAAAACATTCAACACAACTGCATAGAGAAATCATAATTACTTATATTAATGAGTCACTAATGACAACCAAAGAATGTTGAAGAACACATAAACAACTCATTATGTTCAACCTTGCAGCAGTTATAAGTTCAGTTGGCTGAATTTATGTAAATTTGTATATTCAATATGTGGCCTACCTTGTTCAGGGTTTCAATAAATTACCTTGCATATATAAGAGTGTGAATGTATGTGGATTGATGTGAAGCTGATTTTAAAGATTTGTAAGGTGATTTGATATAGTAGAAGTGAAAAAGATAGTCGTGAAGAGCATTAAGATAGAGTTTGAAGTCAGATGTATTTTTCATGACATTAGTTGCTTGACAAAGTGGTTCAAAGATGATTTCATGATTAAGAGATCTTGGTTTTGTTTTAGTTCATTTGATCTTGTACACCTACCAAAAGAAGGTGTGTTCCTTTTGGAACTTTGTGCACCTTTGTATCTTGCCTAAGATAGTGAGTCTCAGTATTGTAACTCATTTGTGTCTTACCCTAAGGTTGTGCACATTAGTCCTACAAGTCCTTTCAGGGGTAGTGAGCACATTGTCTTTAAGCCTAAACTTTGTAATCAATTATTCATATTGTAAGTGTGATTCTTAGTGTGGTTTTTCCTTGTTTAGGGGTTTCCATGTAAATTTGATGTGTTAATGTCTATGTTACACTTTGTGCTTTCATGTTTCATAATTATAGTAACTAGTTAAGTGTGGGTTGTGTATACACCTAAAAATGGTCTGAAGATAATTAATTAAATAAGCAATTATTTAATTAATCCCCCTTCCTAATTTAATTAACTTCATTAGGAAATTTGATTAAATTATCCCTTTCATCTACTTATTAATAAATCAAAATATTTATTCATTAACTTCATTCCATGGTCTCCTTTGATTAATTAATTTAAATTAATTAATCTTCCCCCATCTCAATCAATTCTTCTAATCCCCTAATTAATTAAAACAACTCAATTTATGAGTTGTTGAGAATTAATTAGTCTTTTCCTATTATTTGAATTTTTAACTTCAAATTACCCACATGCTTCCTAACTTCTAACCACCTAACCTAACCATCCCTCTAACCTAACCCATTCCACCTAACCTTGGGTTTAACCAACCCTATCGTATCTTGCACATTCTAACCTCCTTATCCTAACCTCCTATGGTGTAGATATTTTCTTCTTGAGACACATGGCACTTTGGCCACATGTCTCCCCTCTTGGACACTTGTCACCACAAAGATGACAAGTGTCTCTTCCTCCGACCTCTTCTCCAACCTCCTTCAATTTCACCCTTGATATCTTCAGACTCAATCTTGACCTTTGATTCTTGCCACCTCACCCCTGGCCTTGGAAATTCTATAAATATCCCTTATTTTGGAGAACAAAGGATCCCATCTCATTATCAATTTAGGCATTGTTACTATAGTCATATCATTTGAGCATTATTTTTATAAGCAATTGCATCTTAGATTTAGTTTAATTTGATAATTTTATAGCATAATTGTTGAATCATGTAGCTTAATCAATCTCTTTTCTAGCTTAATTGCATCATCAATCATATCTTAATCATGCATATCATTAGCTTAATTAGTCTCTTGGATCAATCTAGCATAATCAATCTCATCTTTGCATATCATTATCATTTCAAATCCTCCATCTAGGTGTAGTCAAGTCACTAGGATTGCTTATCTAGATCTGAGAGAAAATCCATACTCGCATCTCTTAGGAGGCGATAGGTCGCTTTGTCATGGTTCATCTTTCATTTGCTTCTTATTTTCTAACCATGCTTGTAATGATCTATTGAGAATTTTGTGTTGCAATTGCAAGTATCATACTTCATAGGCATGATATTTTGGCGCCCACCGTGGGGTTGGAAAGCTCATTTTTGGCCTCTTAGCATCATCAAATTTCCAATTTAGCAGGTTTATGGTTAGGTTTGATTCAGAATTTCATACGAGTTCCCTTTCTACCTTGTACGAGTTACTTTGTGTCCTTGTACGAACAAGGAGAATTGTCATACGATCAGGTGAAAATTGTCATCTGAAATTTTGTTGCTATGTTTTCAAAACAAATTGCATTTTAGGGTTTTCATGCTTCAATTTGATTATTACTAATGCTAACCCTAGTTTGTTTGTGAGTTTTTTGGTAGCCTAACTAGTTTTTGCAGGATGATTGTCGAAGATTATGCTTGTCAAAGCTTCATTTCATCCAAACATCATGACTACTAATGTATCTATTTTGCAGGTTGCCTAGGAGGACTCAACCAAACTTTATGTCTTCTTTAAACTTTCTAGGCACACTTGTTTTTGCTAATAGAAATGAAAAAACAAGTATTATGTGTTTTGATGATAGGTAAGTATGCTCTCACCTTTCTTAGGTGATCAGAAAGCTAGACTCATCCTTTTCTTTCATTAGTGAATATCTTTAGCGGGCCTGCCCTCCTGAGGAGCCTATAAGGCCAAAGACATTAAGGCCAGTGAGAGGGGAACAACCCAAGTGGGAACAGCTAACGCCAAGTACTCCAACCCACTATAAAATAAATGTGATTTGATAAAAATCAAGTCAATGGTAGTGCTCAGGAATAGCTCTCCTCCGTACCTTTAGTTATATCAAACCTTGGTTTTCAAGGCTGGGAGACCTCTTAATTGAGTTTATACCCTGACGCGCTGAACAAATCCCTTACTAGTTCTGATTAAATTAGAAGCTACCTGATTCACCTCTGAAAGGGGGGTAATCTTTTTGCAAGAGAGATAGTAACTCTCCCAAGATACTTGTGATATCATGCCCCCATTAGCATTTGGAGTTGGATAATATGGTGTTGAGAATCCATTGCATGAGACTCAATGGCCATATTCTAATTAGCTATTGTGTCTGTACCTAAGTTTGCAAGCAAAGGTTAACTCTCTCAACCAACTTCCTTAGGTAGCATATTGTGCTTGAGATCACTTAACATATCACCTATTTGTTGTGTCTATGTCGCTAAAACACAAAATCAAACATCTAAGAAACTGGAAAATAGAAGCAAAACATCAAACTTCATTGATAAAAAATTTATTCAAACAAAGTTTTTGTCTCTGTTCTATCCTTTGTCATATGAGCTTGTTAGTTTGTCATGCGAGCCATCTAGTTTATCATTCAGTCTCGTGAGAATTGTCATATGAGCCAATTTAGCAAAATAATTTATGTCATCTTTCATCATCTGGCCCAGTGAGAATTGTCGTACAAGCCAATTTAGCAGGGAATTTTGTGTCATAATTTGTCATCTGGTTCTCTGAGAAAGCTTGTATGAGTTTATGTCTTCTATCATGCAAGATTTTTGGTTTGTCATATGAGCCTTTCTAAATTGTCATTCAAGGCTGTGTAATCTATCATATGAATTTATGTCTATGTCTGCCCAGAACTATCTTCTTGCATGTCTTTTTCAGATCTATCATATTTGCTTGGTCAGTTTACAGTGAGCATAAACACCTGTTATCTGTCATTCTATGCTTAGATTTTCTCCTTTTTTTGCTTGCTCAAGTTATCATCTGTCAAATTGGATTCTAGAAATAGACACCTCAAGATTTTATAGTATTCACATTCAACAAGTTCAAGATCTAAACATCTCAAAGTGCATCATCACCCTCTTTGATAAACTGATCACTCAAAAACATAGTTTCTCATCAGGATCTATCATCCTCTATCATGAAACTACAACATTTGGTCAAGACAAATGTGTCCCACATCATAGGATATATCATTACTATTGGACTGGGTTTTTATCAATATCATCATCATTGCACTCCAAAACTGAAGATCGAAAAACTTGCAAACTTTTAAAACACTTGAATCATCTTTTCATGTCATATCACTCTATCACATTTACATTGACAATTGATCACTCATCAAAACAAATTTTGGACAATCGAATCCCAGCATAATATCTAACACATGTGTATGCCCGTTTTAACTAGGGCTCGGAGATGAAAGATCGCAAAGACAGAAATCAAAACATTGGAATAGCTAAAAATCATATCAACATGGAATAGTAGAGAAAAATACAAGAAGACATAACAAGCCAACATATCAAAGCAATCAAATAAGTCCAAAATCAAAATCCAACTATGTCAAAACCTCACAAGGATTCAAATGCATCTCCATAGAAAGGTGGCTCTTTTATGCAACTCTTAAAGAGATCCCTAAAGGATTTTGCTAAAGAAGATCAAAATCACGCACCTATGTCTAGCAATGGCTCATCCCCCCATAAGAAAATTGATTCTCTTAAGGCATCTATTCCTACACCTCTTAAAAGTTTGCAAGAATCTTCCATAGAATCCTCACCAAATAATATACCCATCAAACCTATTTCAGAGGATCCTATTTAAAGTCCATCTCCTTCATATCCAAGCCTTGATTCCTTGCAACATCCCCATAATGCTCACTTGCAAATTGAAGTCCTCATTCATAAGACGCGAGTCAAATGTGTCCTAATAGATGGAGGAGCTGGCTTAAACATTTTTTCTTTGAGTCTAGTCTGTGCTCTAGGTTATTTAGAAGATGCAGTTGATTCCTGAAAAAAAGATCACCATTAAAGCCTATGATGAAGAAGAGCGTTCCTCTAAAGGAATTATGATGGTACCCATCAAAGTGAGACCTTTACAAAAAGACACAGCATGCCAAGTTCTAGACTTGGACTTATCATGCAACATACTCTTGGGAAGACCCTGGATACATGACATACATGCTATTCCATCAACATATCATCAGTGCATGAAGTTTCCCTACAATGGGTAGGAAATCGTGATCTCAGCAAACTCAAATCCATTACAGTGTTGTAGTAATCTAAAACTAGCTCAAGAGGTCATTGTTCCACATAACAGAGAGGCAAAATCTTCAAGAACTCAATCCGAGGAACAATCATTTGCATCAATTTTGTCAAGCCTGGAAAAACAAATACAACTAAGAGATTGAGGGAATGGATAATATTCACTATCATGGAAAAAAAAACAAGAGCAACTTGAAATTGAAAGGGAAGAAGCAAATGTAGATGTCGATATAGTTCACACATATGCAGGAAAAATGTTAGGAACTAGCCCACTTGAATCAGAATCACATTTGGTTGACTTGGACTTAATCGAGGATGATCAAGAGCTACATGTGTGAGGTCATTCTGACGAGAGTATCATTCTAGACATGGAAATACATATTGAAAGCTCTAACATCTCTATCATGACCCCTAATATCTTTGACATAATTCAACATGAGGATCATTTATCCTTAATCCCTCCCGAACCTATGGATTGGGAAAATGAAGGACATACTGCCATTGATACTTTTCCTAATGACCATGTCATATCCTTGTATCTTAATGAAATCAAACCCGCAACAACTTTCACCAGGGATTTTGATAATGTATCTTCGAGTCAAGTGGGTGCCAAGTCTCCTAGTCACAAAAAGGAAAATAAAGAAAACAATATCAAGTCTAATGCTGAAAACCATTTCTTGGCAACATTAGATCAGGCAAAAGTAAAAAGAAAGGATGCATCGAATGGTTAAAACCTCCTCGAGGCACTGGAAGATGGGAGATTTGACACTTTACCTGCACACTATCAAGAAAGGTCATCCATTTTGATCGAACCAATAGAGGAAGTTAACATTGGGACAACAAAGAAACCAAAGACCCTACATCCAGCAACTTCTCTATCAGAAGAAGAAATGCAACAATATATATAATTCTTCAAACGACGGCAAATCAATTTTTCCTAGTCATATGCAGACATGCCAGGATTGGATCCAGAGCTTATTATGCATCACTTAAATGTCAGTCCAGGAGCCAAACCAGTTAAACAAAAATTAAGGAAGATGCATCCACATATCGCTCTCCTGGTCAAAGCAGAACTAAAGAAATTACTGGATGTCAGATTCATCAGATTTGTAGCTTATCCTCAGTGGGTATCCCACATCGTTCCTATTTCCAAACTAGATAAAATTATCTGAATATGCACAGACTTCAGAGATATTAATAATGCATGTTCAAAGGATGACTTTCCTTTTCCTAACATTGACATCATTATAGATTTAACTGTTGGACACTCCATGTTTTCTTTAATGGATAGTTTCTCCAGATACAATTAGATTAAAATAACACATGAAGATCAAGAAAAGACAACTTTCACATGCCTTTTGGACTAAAAAACACAGGTGCTACATATCAGAGAGCTATGACAATGATATTCCATGACATGATGCATACACTCATGGAAGGCTATGTGGATGACATCATGGCAAAATCATACAATAGAGAAGACCATATAGGAATACTCAAAAAGATCTTTGATAGGTTAGAACAATATAAGCTACGACTCAATCCCAAGAAATGTGTCTTTGGTGTCACTTCAGGCAAGCTATTGGGATACATTGTTTCAGCTAGAGGTATCGAAGTAGATCCAGCTAAGGTCAAAGAAATCATGGAAATGGCATCTCCCAGAAATATTAGTCAACTCAGATCACTCCAAGGAAGACTCGAGTCAATCAGAAGATTTATTGCTCAACTGGCATATAAATGTCAACCATTTACTCATCTATTGCACAAAAATGTTCATTTCAAGTGGGACCATCAATGTGAGGATGCATTCAACAAGATCAATACATATCTCATGCAACCACCTGTCCTAATGTCACAAATTCTAGGAAAGTCGTTGTTAATCTATGTATTGACCACTAAAGTATCATTAGGAGTTCTGCTTGCACAATAGGAAAATGAAGAAAAAGAATGGGCCATCTACTACATTAGAAGAGCACTAGAGGGATATAAGCTCAACTATTCACCAACAGAAAAAGCATTCTTGGCGGTAGTTTTTGCTTCTCAAAAATTAAGACACTATCTACTATCTCACTCCATCAATTTGATAGCTAAAGTCGATCCATTGAAGTATTTGCTTAGTAAGGAAACATTAATAGGAAGATTAGGAAAATGGATCATGATCCTGAGTGAGTTTGATATTGAATATGTTGACACAAAATCTATCAAGGGGCAAGTCATTACAGACCAACTAGCCGAGGCACCAGTTCAAGATAATCGTCCTTTGCAGATTAAATTTCCTGATACTGATATCCTAACAATCACCACAAAAAACATGGCAATTATACTTTGATGGTTCATATACACAACATGGATCAGGAGCAGGTATTCTATTCATCACACTATAAGGTCATACAGTTCCAAAAGCATACAAATTAAGCTTTCCATGCACCAACAATACAAAAAAATATGAAGCTTTGGTTACATGTATCAAAATGGCTATAGAATGGAACATTACACAACTTCAAGTCTTTGGAGATTCTCAGCTCGTCATCAATCAAATCAATGAAAATTATCAAACAAAGGATGAAAAGTTAATGCCTTATAAAAATATGGTTGATGATATAAAAAAATACTTTGTAGAAATAACTTTTCAGCAAATTCCAAGGAATGACAATAAAGCAATAGATGCCATGGATTCACTTGCTTCTCTACTTTAGACACAAGAAAATCAACAACGTTATGAATTCCTAGTGGAAGAGTTGTTTTATCCTGCTCATAATTGTCCTGATTCCCAAACTATCTGTCACCTTGTTGGGCATGATTCCTCCCGTTATAGACAAACTTACACATACCTGAAAGATAACACCCTACCTCCTGACTTATCAAAAAATCAAAAGAGAAACTTTATTCGCAAATCCTCCCATTATACTCTCATCGCTGATACCCTATTTAAACAAGGTCTAGACGATACTCTTTTAAGATGTCTCAAACAAGAAGAATCTAAGAAGGCCTTACATGAAGTCCATAACAAAATTTGTGGCATTCATTCAAGTGGTCTTACCCTTTTGAAAAAACTCATACGCTTGGGCTATTACTGGCCAACTATAGAACGAGATTCTTTTCAGATAGCTAGAACATGCAAACAATGTCAAATCCATGGGAATTTGATTCATGCACCAGCACAAGAACTTCATGCTTTGGCAACATCTTGGCCTTTTTGTCAATGGGGTCTTGATTTAGTAGGAAAGATAAATCCTTCTTCATCTAATGGTCACAAATTCATCCTTGTAGCTACAAAATATTTCACAAAATGGATTGAGACAGTACCTCTCACAAATATCATAGGAAAACAAATTGCTACATTTATCTTGAACTACATCATCTGTCGCTATGGAATACCCATGACCATTATCACTGATAGTGGGTGACCATTCAAGAATCAAGATGTGCAAGAGTTATGCGAGAAATTCAAGATCCAACACAAATTTTTCACACCCTACTATCCACAAGGGAATGGGCAAGCAGAAGCATCAAACAAAACTATTTTGAAAATCCTCAAAAAGATAGTGAATGATGCTGACAGAGATTGGTATATTCAATTGAACCCTTCTTTATGGGCCTACCAGACTAGTATCTGCACACAAACATGTGCCACACCTTTCTCTCTTGTTTATGGATCAGAAGCAATACTACTAATAGAAGTAGAGATACCTTCTCTATGAGTATCATTAAAAGGTCTTATCCCAGATGAAAAACATTGAGTATCTAGATTGCAGGAGTTAGAATTGATCCATGAACGAAAAACAAAATGCCTTTGGTCATTTAAAGGTATATCAACAAAGAATGTGCCGCAGTTATAATCATAAGGTCAAACCGAGAACATTTCAATTTGGGGAACAAGTACTAAAAGAAATCCACGAAACCGGTCAGATTGAGAAAAGAAAGGAAAGTTTGAACCAAACTGGTTAGGTCCATTTGTGGTCACAATAGTATTTGGGTTAGGAGCATATCAATTATCAACATAGGATGAAGATCAACTCAAGGAACCCATCAATAGCATGCATCTGAAGAATTTTTATGTCTGAAAAAACAAAAAATCCAAAAAAAGTGAAAAGCAGAAAAAACCAAAAAATAGTGAAAAAGAAAAAAATCCCAAAAAAGTGAAAAGATAGAAAAATCCAAAAAACAGTGAAAAAGTAGAAAATCCAAAAAAAGTGAAAAAGTAGAAAAATCCAAAAAACAGTGAAAAAGCAGAAAATCCAAAAAAAGTGAAAAAGCAGAAAAATCCAAAAAACAGTGAAAAAACAGAAAATCCAAAAAAAAAATCAAATATGAGAAAAAGTGTAATAAAAATAGACTGTGAAAACCTAGCAAATATGCACTATCTATCCGTAGCTCTTCCATCTATTAGTTCATGCATCCTTTCACTTGCATTCTTTTCCATCAACACTGTTCATATCCATAATAAAGCCTTTGTACATACACAAGCATCCTGGGTGGCTTCTTGCCATGGTTTGGATCATTGGGTATATCATAATGAATTTGTTTCTAGGCTTGGGGCAAAATCCTACACCTAGCTGAAGGAAAATTTTTTGATCATTTGAGCTTAATCAAATAGGAAGAACAACAGTTAGGCAACTCTTATCAAGCGAAAACTGAGACACATCCAACATTGAACACGAGATCAAATTGTCAACCATCAAACTATCACAAAGTCAGTCTAAGAACATCACACACTTTTCAAATGGATGATATCTTTTGGATAATGATTTTAACATGATTGTTCAACTTTTCTATCTTGATTATCTCTATCATGATTTCTGAGTGACTCTAGGATATCTTTGACTAGAGGAACAAGGAAGAAACATGATATTTGTTTTTGTCTACTGTCTGTAAATTAATCATTAATATGTGAAAATTTGTCTTGAAACATGATCATCAGAGTATCATCGAAGACATTTTCGATTTGCATATTGAAATGGTTAATACTGCTTATTTTACGCAAGCAACACTCAAGTCATCTTGGTTCAATTATACCTCAATGCTTGTGCTAACTTGCAATATCAAAATATAGGAAAGTAGTGCTCAGGTCATCATGGTTTAATTCTACCATCGATGTCTACACTTACTTCCCATATTTTAAGATTCTCAATGATGACAAAACACAATAACCCAGTGACTGGTTTGGTTGTAGCTTTGCAGTGGCATTTGCATTTAGCTTGCATTTCATTCTTGCATGGGATCCCACATGCTCATTTTATCCAAGGTTAAATCTATTGCAAGGATCATCAATGCATCATCATGAGTGTATACGCAATCAGAATGATGACTCATCTCTCTCCAGATATTATCGACCCAGCGAAAATCTTATATTCCCCCCCTCAACAGAACCAACATCAACATATCTAAATCTTCCCGCAACTTGATATCAACAAACTATTAGTTCTTTATCCAATCAACCTTATCAATTCTATCAATCTATCACATCTAATCTATCCTATCATATCTTATATAGGATGTATCTTTCCTGGAACTTGACGTTCTGATCATGTCTTATACAGGATATATCGTTCCTGAAACCAAATGCTTTGATCATCGTTGTCTTATACAAGAGGTGTCATTCCTGAAACTAGACTAAATCTCAATCTAATCAATCAAGCTTTATCAATAATAAAAAACCACATCACCATGATCATAGAACTCACATTTTCATCAACCACACTTGTAGAAATTAAACCATTTCTAATCAGGATATCAATTTCACAAAGATCCAAACACTCCAAAGGTCAGTTATCTCAATAGATCTCCTGAGGGGCATCATCATATCATAATTTATCAATCAATAGCTGGGGCATCCTATCGAACCAATATCATCATCAAAATGAGATTATTCTCTGAATCAATGCATCATCACACCTCACTTCAAAGAGGGGCAAAATGTATACACCTAAAAATGGTCTGAAGATAATTAATTAAATAAGCAATTATTTAATTAATCCCTGTTCCTAATTTAATTAAATTCATTAGGCAATTTGATTAAATTATCCCTTTCATCTACTTATTAATAAATCTAAGGATTTATTCATTAACTTCATTCCATGGTCTCCTTTGATTAATTAATTCAAATTAATTAATCTTCCCCCATCTCAATCAATTCTTCTAATCCCTAATTAATTAAAACAAATCAATTTATGAGTTGTTGAGAATTAATTAGTCTTTTCCTATTATTTGAATTTTTAAATTCAAATTACCCACATGCTTCCTAACTTCTAACCACCTAACCTAACCATCCCTCTAACCTAACCCATTCCACCTAACATTGGATTTAACCAACCCTATCCTATCTTGCACATTCTAACCTCCTTATTTGAACCTCCTATGGCATGGATATTTTTTTCTTGAGACACATGGCACTTTGGCCACATGTCTCCTCTCTTGGACACTTGCCCTTTTATGAGCAAGGCTCCTTGACACTTGTCACCATAGAGATGACAAGTGTCTCTTCCTCCAACCTCTTCTTCAACCTCCTCCAATTTCACCCTTGATATCTTCAGACTCAATCTTGACCGTTGATTCCTTCCACCTCATCCCTGGCATTGGAAATTCTATAAATATCTCCTATTTTAGAGAACAAAGGATCCCATCTCATTATCAATTTAGGCATTGTTACTATAGGCATATCATTTGAGCGTTATTGTTATAAGCAATTGCATCTTAGATTTAGTTTAATTTGATCATTTTCTAGCATAATTGTTGAATCATGTAGCTTAATCAATCTCTTTTCTAGCTTAATTGCATCATCAATCATATCTTAATCATGCGTATCATTAGCTTAATTAGTCTCTTGGATCAATCTAGCATAATCAATCTCATCTTTGCATATTATTATCATTTCAAATCCTCCATCTAGGTGTAGTCAAGTCACTGGGATTGCTTATCTAGATCTGAGAGAAAATCCATACTCACATCTCTTAGGAGGTGATAGGTGACTTTGTCATGTTTCATCTTTCATTTGCTTCTTATTTTCTAACCATTCTTGTAATGATCTATTGAGTATTTTGTGTTGCAATTGTAGGTATCATACTTCACAGGCATGACAGGTTGAATTTTAATTGATCAAAATCAAAGTGTTTTGAGGTCTAGATTGATTCACCCCCTTTCTTAGTCTTGTGGTGTGAAATTAACAATCGGTATCAAGTCCTAGTTCCTCTTAGAGAATCTTAACCACTTGAGGAAGAACCAATATGGCACAAGAAGTTGAATTTAAAGGACCAAGATTTTATTGCACAAGTTACTATTATCGGAAAGAAAGAATGGAATGTCATTTGGAATATTTGTTGACTAGTGATAAGTCGGTGTATTGACATGTTTTTTATCAGGACTCTTAGGTTTTTGGTATCTTTTGGGTTGCATTGTGATATTAAAATATTGTGAATTGAATATATGTAATCCATGTTTTAAAACTAAACTTAAGAAATCATGTTTGAACCTTGTTTGTTAATTCCTGCAGCCAAATGGTTTGTCCCTGTGATATGCGGATTATTTAGGATGATTTCATATATGAGTTAATGAATGTATTAGTTAAGTAAGACGCATATGTATGTCCTTGTATATTGTTTCTGTTTTAGTACAAATAATAATTGATGCCACGGTGGAGAATTTTCCTTCGCGCCTAAGGACTGGAGAATCACGTTCAGATAGCTGGAGGTCAAATTGAAGGAGATTCAAGCGAGCGCAATTTATGGCATAATCAGAGTAGTTGTACTTCACCATGGGAGTTTAACTCTGGTGCATTTTTAATTTGCAAAATATCTCTTTGGCATGCAAAGACTGTGGTTCGATTTTAGATCCACAGTTCCTGTAGCCAAGCTCTTTGTTATCCCCTTCATCTGACAGCTATCCGCCTCTTCTTCTGGGCATAACTGGAGTTGTCCATTGTAGTTTGTCTTTTCTTTATAATAAGCTCTTCCTTCTTTTTTGTGTTAGATAGAATGGAAAGGGATTGAGCAGAGTTTTTGTCACACATTCTGAATTTTTCTCTTTTAGAATATGTAATCATCTTTCAAATGAATAAAGATATGTTATTCTGATCTGCTAATAGTTCTTTGCTGAGAGTTTGATATCACTCATCCAAGGGGGCCCACTTGGTGAGTGATCCTGTGTTTATGATTATTAAAGTTAGTTTTTACTTAGTTGTAGTAGAAGTTCATGACTGGACTGTTCCTGTAGCCACTGGAAATAGATCCTTTGACTGTTCCTTCAACCAAGGCAAAATGGTGTGATTCCTGTTATTTTTATTAGATCTTTTCAGTAGAGTTTTGTAAAGCTTTCATTTAGCCTTTTATGATTTCCATTCCTACCTTTCCCACAGTAATTAAGAATAATCATTTAAGGAGCTTAGTGCATATATGTTGCAGACCCATTTCAAGTTTTACGTTCCTGGATTGACAACTAAATGAACACCAGCCATGAGAATAGTAAACTCTACCATATGAATGTCCAAACTTCGGATTGAGAATTCAATTAGAGGTATTATTATTATCATTATAGTTGGGGTAGACATTTTTGGTATCGTTGCCAGGGATGGTGTCAAGCTAAGAGCCTTTTATGATTATTTTAATTTCTAGTCAATTGTTTGAATCTCATGAATCTGCATGCATAATAGAAGAAGAGATGCCAGAGGTAGATTTTTACCCACTCATACTACTCATGCAGAAGATAGTTTTCCAGATATAGACCCTTTTTCTGAGCTGTATCAAGTCCCACAAAATTTGAATCACCCTGAGTCTGAATTTCCAGAAGGTAGTCTTTAGTTCCTTTTTGGTCCACAAGAAGAAGAATTGCCTATTGTAATAACCCCCACAAGTCCAATGCAAGGGAACCCACCTCATGGTGGAAATAATCCACCACCACTACTTGGTCCAACATTTGAGTTTCCCATCTCTGACCAACATGATAATGCTAACCTCAAGAATATTCCAGCATCTTCACTTCTTAAGTTCTATGGGTTGGTTACAGAGGATCCGGATACATTTCTGTTTGAGTTTGATGTTCTCTGTAGGTTTTTTGACTATACTATAGAAGCCCATAGACTCAAAATTTTTCTAGCCACTTTGAAGGAGTCATCCTTGAGATGGTTTATGAGCTTGGGTAGTAGCACAATCAATACATGGGATGAGATGAAACAGTTGTTTCTTGCAAAATACAAAGATTACTGTAGAGGCATTGATTCTCATGGGGATGATATCTTTAGAATGACACAAACTGAAGATGAGAGCCTTGAGGGTTATCTGGAAAGGTTTTTGTTTAGTGTCAAGAAGTCCAAGCTGTTGTGAAATATGGATCGAAGAATAATGACAATGATTCTGGAAGACTGATTGCTGTGAGTTATTGATCATCTCCATCATTGAATCTGGTTTAAATACAAGAGGAAAGGTTTACTATGTAGGGACATGTCCATACGTGGCAGTATGGACATGTCCCTATGGAGGCAACCATTCATAACAATTAGTTTGTTTATGTTTAATTTCCAAACTGTATGCTCTGTTAATAGATCACTCTCTAGATAATAACTGATTTACCATTAGTTAGATTCATGAGGGCTATATCTTAACACTCCCTCTTAGCAGGAGTGGATCTAAGTAATTTTTTTGGGAGCATATTCTGTCATGACAATAAACTCAATATCATGATATCTGGCTCAGTCCGGGACAATCACTTAAGAAGTCAATCATGAGATGATCACATACTTTAGGATCAAGATATCCGGCATAGTCTGGGACAACAACTTAATGTAGTCAATCTTGACACTTGGTCAACTATTGTCAAAATCGTCACCTTGAAATAGTAACCTTAAACATAAGGAGATCATCATCTTCTTGAAGATAGTTAGAATATTGCAATATACATTTTATTTATTTATTCATGAACAAATTACACATGGTAGGAATTTCATCCTAATAATCTCAATTATAATCTAGTCATACCAAGTTTACTTCTGAAGTATTCTATCTTCAATCTTGCAAGTGGCTTGGTGAAGATATCAACATTTTGTTCTTCAGTACTAATGTACACTAGTTTTATGATGTTTCGATCTACCATATCTCTTATGTAGTGATAAGGGATCTCAATATGTTTGGATCGATTGTGAAAAAATGGATTTACTGAGAGCTTGATACAACTCTGATTATCACAGTGAATTATTGTTGAATTTAGAATTTTTCCAAATAATCCAAATAATAACTTTCTTAGCCATACCGCTTCATGAGCTCCCATGGAGGCTACCATATATTCTGCTTCAGTGGAACTTTGTGCAACTACTGACTGCTTTTTGTTGAACCAAGATATCATAGCAGAACCAAGACTGAAGCAACGCCCTATAGTACTTTTAAGGTCAGTGGTACTTCCGGTCCAATCAGAAAAAAAAAATCCTTCAAGTTGAATCTCAACATTTTCATACTGTAAGCCAAGTCCAATTGTGCCTCGTAAATATCTTAGAATGTGTTTAGCAGCCATTAGATGTATCTTCTTAGGTTCACACATGAAGTGACTTAATACATTTGTAGCATAGTAGATATTAGGATGAGTATTTACCAAATACATGAGTGAACCAACGATTTGTCTGTAGAGTGTGGGATCTATAGGTTCTAAATCTTTTGCCTCAATTTTTAGCTTGTGCAAATTAGTTTCCATTGGTGTAGCTAATGGCTTACACTCCATCATCCCAAATCTAGTTAGAAATCTATGGTGTACTTTCCTTGATTTAGGAAGATGTAGTTTTTCTTCTGCCATACTTCTAATCTCAGAAAATAATGTAGAAGCCCTAGATCCTTCATATCGAATTCTGCTACCAGATCTTGCTTACATTTCTCAATGAGATAATCCTCTCATGTTATCAAAAGATCATCCATGTAAAGGACCAATATAATCATATTGCCATTTGAAGCCTTGAAGTAGATGTTGGGATCTGCTAGGTTCTTAGAGTACCCTAGTTTGGAGAGATAGTTGTCTATCCTTGCATACCAAGCCCTAGGTGCTTGTTTTAACCCATAGAGAGCTTTCTTTAGTTTACAAACATAGCAATTTTTATCACGTATGGTGAATCCTTCTGGTTGTTCTATATATACTTCTTCTTCAATTGAACCATTTAGGAAGGCAGTCTTTACGTCCATTTGGTGAATTTTTCATCCTTTTGATGCTGCAATTGCAATGATTGTTCTTACTAACGTATACCGGGCAACTAGGGTAAATGTCTCTTCATAATCAATTCCTACTTTCTGAGAGAATCCCCTGGCCACAAAGCGAGCTTTATGTTTTTCAATTCTGCCATCAGATGCATATTTGATCTTGAATAACCACTTGGATGAGACAACTAATTTGTCTTTTGGTCTAGGTACTATATCCCAAACATCATTCTTTAGTATAGATTGATATTCTTCAACCATAGCATCTTTCCAAGCCTGTTTTGATAAGGCTTCTTTGACATTTGTTGGTTCAAAATTTGTGAGTTTAGTTAGAAGTGCATCATAACATTTTAGAGTTCTTGTTCTCTTATTTTCTTTGGAAATTTCATTTGGTTCTACATTATTCTCTTCAATCATTTTCCTTGCCCATCGAGGTCTTTTCTTGTTATTGAGTGTTTCAATATTTTCATCAACAAGAGGTTCAGAAGCTCTTATGATGTCCTCCCTCTCAGTGTCTGAAGGTTTGGAATTTTCTATGATATTCTCCCTCTCAATCTCAGTTATGTGATCTTCTTCTTCTTTAGTAATGTTATCATCCTCAGGTTCTTTGAGTGTAGTGTTTTCTTCAAACTTTACATCTCTACTTATCTCAACAAATTTTTTCCCTGGAATGTAAATGCGATATCCTTTAGTATTTTCACTATAGCCAATGAAGATACCTCTTTTTCTAGATGGTTCTAATTTTGTCCTCTTTTCTTTAGGAACATGCATATATACGAGACAACCAAATATCCTTAAATGACTTAAGTCTAGTTTGTTCCCTATAAAAGCTTCTTCAAGAGTTATGTTTTCTAGAACTGAGTGCGGACATCTATTTTGAATGTAGACTGCTATATTTGAAGCCTCTGCCTAGAATGAAGTGTGTAAGTTTTGGTCATGCATCATGGCTTTTGCTGCTTCAATTATGGTTTTGTTCTTTCTTTCTGCTACTCCATTTTTTTGTGGATTATATGGTACATCATACTCCCTCTTAATCCCAATAGAAGTACAAAAGTCTTTGAAGTTGTCAGATGTATATTCTCCCCCATTGTCGGATCTTAACACCTTAATTTTCTTCCCTGATTGGTTTTCTACTAGTGCCTTGAATTCTTTGAACTTAGATAGTACTTCATTTGAGTCTTTTCACTTTAGAAAATATATCCATGTTTTTCGAGAGTAGTCATCAACAAAGATTATGTAGTGTAAGGATCCAGTTAGGGATGGTGTTGACATGGGACCGCATAGGTTTGAGTGAATTAGTTCTAAAATAACTTTTGATTTGTGCTCACTTGAGGGAAAAGAAGCTTTCACATTCTTTCCCAAGGCACATCCTTTGCAAATGCCCGTGTGTTCAGATTTTAGTTGGGGCAGTCCTGAAGTAATCTTCTTTACGTTGGATAGAGCACTATATCTTAGGTGTACTAATCTTTTGTGCCATAATTCATTATTATTTGAAACTTCAAGATTTAGTGTTTCCTTTTGATCACTGCATAGTTTGTATAGACTACCATCTCTTGAACCTACTGTTATGGCATTTTTGATATTTGTATTTTTAGGCCAGAGTAGAACTTTATCTTCATTGTAGGTAACCCGATATCCTTGATCAGCTAGGCCTGAGATTGAGACTAGATTTATTTTTATTCCAAGTAAAAACAAAACATCCTTTAATTGTAGAGATACTCCATTTCTTAGTTTGATAGTACAGGTCCCAATTCCTTTCACAGGATATGTGGAGTTATCTCCAATAGTAACCTCTTCACTTGAGTGCCCATTAAGTGTTTCAAACTAATTTCTGAATCTAGTTATATGCCTTGATTCTCCACTGTCTACGATCCAAGTGTTTTTATTTGTATTTATTTTGCTTGATAGGGCTAAGAAGAAAAGTGAGTTTTCTCCTTTGAGTTCGGCTAGACTAGCTTGTGTTTTCTTCCTTTCTAGACAATTCCTGTGAGTGTTCCCATATTTGTCACATTTGTAACACTGAATTTTAGACATATCTCTTTTCTGATGGTTTTTATTTCCTCTCTTCCATTTGGAGAACTTTTTCTTTTTGTTGAAGGTATTTGTATTAAGTGCTTGGATTTCTCCTTCTTTATTTGTCCCTAATCCTCTTGAGATTAGTCGAGATTCCTCTTGAATGCACTCATTCTTAAGTTGTTCAAATTTGGGTAAGGGGGGGTTCTGCTAATACATTGAATGTAGGATTCCCATGAAATTGGTAATCCTCTTAGGGCTATGAGAGAGATTTCTTGATCATCTACCTCATTTCCAATAGTTTGTAATTGGTCTTTTACTTCAGATATCCTTGAAAAGTATGTAGATATTATATCATCTTTATTCATCTTTATGTTTAAAAGTTGTTGTTTTAAGGTTAACATTCTGCTCGCATTGTTAACTTCATATGTATTTTTAATGGTTTTAAATACTTCATATGCTTTAGGCAGTCTGGCTATAGATGGAAGAATATGATCTTTGACTGAGTCAATAATTATTTTCTTTGCTTTCTTATTACGCCTTTTCTAGGTATATTTCTCTGGTTCATCATTTGGCATGTCTAGATTTTCTTCTATGTAAGACTCTAATTCTAGTTCTTCAAGAATGGCAATGATTCGTATCTTCCAGGAAACGAAGTTGGAGGCTCCTTCAAGTCTATCTTCCACTCTCATATTACTTGACATTTTGAATATTTTCTTAGTCAGATATATCCTCTACGTATATAGCCTCTGCATTGATTTTTTATTTACTTCCGATAAATGCTTATGAGTAATATGGTTGTCTAATTTATTCTCTTAATATGCTAGCTCTAATACCATGTTGTGAAAAATGGATCGAAGAATAATGACAGCGATTCTGGAAGACTGATTGTTGTGAGTTATTGATATTCTCCATCATTGAATCCGGTTTAAATACAAGAGGAAAGGTTTCCTACGTAGGGACATGTCCCTACGGAGGCAACCATTCATAACAATTAGTTTGTTTATGTTTAATTTCCAAACTGTATGCTCTGTTAATATATCACTCTCCAGATAATAACCGATTTACCATTCGTTAGATTCATGAGGGCTATATCTTAACACAAGCATAGCACTCTGAATGAAGATTCCCTCAAATTGATATTCTTGAGGGGTATCAATTATGAATGCACTGATTCCTTAGATCTAATGGGGGGAGGTGACATTACATAGTCTACTTGGGCTGAAATAGGACAAATTTGTAAAAAGTATTCCAGATCTACTTCTAAGAAGAATAGGAGATTTAAGCCAGGAGCACTATCATCATCATCTGGAAATGGAGTTTCTAGGTTGGAACTTAGTCATTTATTAAAATATTTCAAGGAGGATATTATAAACAATATGGCTACTCAGTTGGATACATTGGTAGCCAAGAAGAAGCATGAGGAATTTGATGCATTTCTTGTAGAATTTTGTCCCCATTGTAAGCAGTGGAAGAAAGATTGCAGATGTAAGATGGTTGCAAATGTTGAAGTACTTGAGTTCAAACTAGTTCAAGGGGAGGATGAACAAGTCTTCTATGTTGCTCAGAGAAGACCAAATTTTCAGAGACAAGGTATGCCACCTGATCCACTTTCCTTTTCTGGTTATAGTGGTAATTCTTATGTAACAAATAACCAATGGCAACCATAGTATTCTCAAAATTTTGGTAATTATCCACATTGGTATGGATCACAAGGCCAAGGACAACAATTTTCTAATCAAATACCCCAGTGGCAGCAGCCACAGGGAAACTGGTATCCACCTTAGGGTGCAAGAAACTAGTTTCAAGGGAATTGGCAACCTACCTCTCAATGGAGAGGAAACCCATCATGGTCATCCCAATCTTTTGGATATCAGCCCCCTACTCAACAGCCACAACCTCTTGCTTTAATGCCACCTCCTATAGCCACAACACCACCTCCCAAGACAACACAGTTGCCTACTCAATCATTGCCTAATCCAAATATCAAATCTCAGCAACAACAACAAGCTTATTCAATTGATGCTAATCAATACCCAACCTATTCTTTATCACTAGATGATATTCACCTTCGATCTGGAACAACACCACCTAATCCCTCTCAGCCAGTTATTACTGAGGTACAAGAAGAGCAGCCAATCTCTGATCCTAATGATGTAATACCTCAGACTCAAATATTACCACCATTTCCCCAAAGATTGAAAGAC
This sequence comes from Cryptomeria japonica, assembly GCF_030272615.1. Lineage (NCBI taxonomy): Eukaryota > Viridiplantae > Streptophyta > Pinopsida > Cupressales > Cupressaceae > Cryptomeria > Cryptomeria japonica. Next base: position 276,999,516 of record NC_081411.1, on the reverse strand, counting down.
AAAGAAGTTTCAACTGATCAACAACAAAGCTTTGATATTCTTGATCAACTGAAGCACATTTGTGTTAAAATTCCATTGCTACAAGCAATAAAGGCAATAAAGGATGTTCAAATATATGGTAAAGCATTGAGAGAGGCATGCCTAAAGAAACTTGGCAGAAAGAAAAAGGATCCACAAACAGTTCATGTTGTGGGTCAATTGGCTAATATTATGTTAGGAAAAATTGCTATTCCAAAGTAATCTGATCCAGGTAGTCTTGTTGTGAGTATAGTCATTAATGGCAGTCAAATAAAAAATGTTTTAGTTGATCTAGGGGCAGCCATTAATGTAATGACAAGGGAAGTAATGAAACATCTGGAGATAGATAGTTTAAGGGCTACACCCATAGTTCTTCAACTTGCTGGTGGCTCTATAGTAAGACCTGATGGTATGATAGAAGATATAGTGGTCATTCTAGATTCCTGGGAATATCCTGTAGACTTTATGATTTTATCCCTAAAAGCAACATTGGGGGGATATCCAGTCATTTTGGGAAGGCCATGGCTTGCCATAATTGATGCATATATTGGGTGTAGATCAAGAGACATGACTATTTCAGATGGCAGTCCCACAAAAACATTGACCTTGTATTCCCTTGCACAACCTCAGCTTGAGCAACAACAGGCTATTTGGCCTATTTTGGGAGAGGAATCTGAAGAAATTGACTCTATTAATCACCTTATGTTGATTAATTAAGTGCCACTCATGCAGTTATATGATGAAGAATCAATCCTTTATAAGGTCTTGATAAACGAATTAATAAAAGACCAAGAATTGCAGGAATTGGTTCCGAATATTGCAAGGTTGGACTTTCCTGTAGCCACTGATATCTTACATACCTTGTTGCCATAGGAATTGTCATATTCTCATGTTTCTGATATAAATCAGATTGATCTTACTATCAAGATAGAGGTTGAATTGAATAAATATTTGAACATCAACAAGAATATAGCAGATGCTTAGAAAGATAGCCTGGTGGACTTGCTAAAACTCCATAGAAATGCCTTTGCATGGGATTACAAGGATATGAATGGAATTGATCCAGCAATTTGTACTCATCGCATTTACATAAACGATGAGTGTTGCCCCCTCAGACAACCTCAAAGAAGAGTTAATCTTGCCCTGAAGGAGATAGTTAAGGAAGAATTGCAAAAATTGTTGAAAGCTGGGTTTATCTATCCTATCTATGACAGTCAATGGGTATCACCTTTGGTGATAGTTCCTAAAAAGGGAGGCAAATGGAGAGTATGTGTTGATTATAGAGCTTTGAACTTAGCCACAAGGAATGATCATTTTCCACTGCCATTTGTGGATCAGGTATTGGATTCTCTTGCTGGTAAGAGATATTTTTCATTTCTGGATGGATTTAGTGGCTATGATCAGATACAAATAGCTCCTGAGGATCAGGAGAAAACAACATTTAATTATCCATGGGGCACTTATGCATATTCTGTTCTTCCTTTTGGGTTGTGTAATGCTCCAGCCACTTTTCAAAGGGCAGTCATCAGTATTTTTTCTGATATTTCTCAAGACATAATGGAAATTTACATGGATGACTTTACAACCTATGGTTTTGAATTTGATCAAGCATTGGGTAATTTGAAGAAAGTTTTGTAGCGGTGTGAAGACTACAACTTGTCTCTAAATAGTGAAAAGTGTTTCATTATGATGGAAGAAGGAATAGTCCTTGGTCATCATATATCTGTACAAGGCATACAAGTGGATCCAACAAAGATCGAGGTTATTCAGCATATTAATAACCCTGTGAAGCAGAAAGATGTGAGAAGTTTTCTTGGCCATGCTGGATACTACAAACGGTTCATCAAAGATTTCAGCAAAATTGCAAGTCCCTTATATACATTGCTTACTAAAGATGCATAATTTAAATGGACCTCAACATGCAATGAAGCTTTTTTAAAGCTTAAGCATGCTTTGAATCAAGCACCAGTTCTAAAAGGACCTAATTGGTCTCTACCATTCCAAATCCATACTGATGCATCTGATTATGCTATAGGAGCAGTGCTAGGACAAAAAGTTGATAAGTTGGAAAATGCAATATATTATATCAACAAGAATTTGTAGGGACCTGAATTCAATTATACAGTTACTGAAAAGGAAATGCTAGCTATCATATATGCACTTAACAAGTTTAGACACTATATTACAGGGTATCCAATATTTGTGCATACAAATCATATTGCAATTAGATATATTATGAATAAGCCATCCATCACCGGTAGACTGGCTCGCTAGTTATTGTTGATGCAGGAATTTGATATCACAGTTGTTGATAAGCCAGGGAAGTCTAATGTTGTTGCAGATTATCTTTCACATCTTCAATTGTAGGAAGACTCTATAATGATAGATGACACTTTTCCAGATGAGCATTTGTTTCTCATACAGGCTCATACTCCTTGGTATGCTGATATTGCCAACTATATAGCTACAGCTAAGATGCCAATTTCTTTTTCTCCTAAGGAAAGAAGGTTGCTAGTTGAAAAAAGTTTTAACTTTTCATGGATTGCTGATTGTCTATTTTATACTAGACCTGATCAAGTCATTAGAAGATGTGTTAGAGAGGATGAAACATATGACATCTTGCAAGCATGTCATGATGAGCCATGTGGAGGTCATTTTGCTGCCAAAAGGACAACACTGAAAGTACTCAATACTGGTTATTACTGACCTACACTACACAAGGATGTAGCTCAGTACACAAGAAAATGTGATAGAAGTCAGCGAATGGGCAGACCTACAAAATCTGATGAGATGCCACTATACCCTCAAATATCTGTTACACCATTTGACAAATGGGGATTAGATTTTGTTGGCCCCATTGATCCACCTAATGGCAAATCTTATATCTTGGTATGTAAAAACTATGTGACAAAATGGGTAGAAGCTAGAGCTATGCAACATGCAAGAGACAATAAGGTAGCTGAATTTCTCTATGAAGAAATATTTACAAGGTATGGAGTACCCAGGGAAATTGTCTCAGATCAGGGACCTCAATTTACATCAACATTGATAAAAGCTTTGGTCAATGAATACAATATAAGACATAGGAAATATACTCCATATCATCCACAGTCTAATGGCCAAGTAGAAGTTACCAATAGAGAGCTTGAGGCTATTCTTACAAAAACAGTATCTATCCACAAGAAAGATTGGTCTAATCGGCTTTCAGAGGCAATTTGGGCATATAGAACAACATGGAAAACACCAATTGGATTCACACCTTTTGAGATGGTTTATGGCAAAACAACAATGATGCCTATTGAATTTGAGCATAAAACCTTGAGAATAGCTCTACAATTGAATATGACATTGTCTGAAGCACAAAAGGAACGCATTTAGTAGTTAAATGCTCTTGATGAATGGAGAAAGATAGTTGTTCAATAGACAGAGTTGATTCAAAACCAAAGTGCCAGATGGCATGATAAATATATTAGAGAAAAGAAATTCAAAGCTAGTGACTGGGCACTCTTGTATGATTCCAGATATAAGGATGCTATGGGAAAACTCCAAACAAGGTGGTTGGGTCCTTATGAGGTAGAAGAAGTTTTTCACAATGGAGCAATTCGGTTGTCCACAATAGATCCTGTTTGATTTAAACTCTTAGTGAATGGACACCGACTATGACTTTATCACAAGCCAACTACTAGAGAAGTGTTTTTGCAGCAGTTTGCTCTTCAAAATGAAATACAAGTTCCTGCAGCAACTGTCAATGATTCGGTATCAATTCATGACCTTTCTGTTGCATTTGAGCGTGTTGATAAAGGTGATGTTCCTGCAGCCTCTGCAGTGAACTTATTGACCGTATCATAATAAAATATTTCCATGAGGAATATTGTTCTCTGTACATAAAGTTCCATCCACTACACTCCATCCCACTTTCTTACCTATCACTTCATTTCATTTCGCCATCATTTTCGCCCAATTGCAGGTATGTGTATATTGTACTTTATTTTAATTATGCATTTATTAGGTCATTATGATTTTAATTTTGTTTTAATCTGCTCCAAACCCGAAATCTCGTTAGCCTATGTGGACACGTGCTAGGTTAAGTTGGGGGGGTACTTTATGGTCCTTTTTCCCAGTAAGATTTATTATCCTGAACTAATTTCCTAACTGACATTACTTGTGATGATTATTATTTCAGACGAGTGAATAATAACTTCTGCCACCAAATTTAAGATATGCAGATTTTAGCTTTTGTAATCTGTTAAACATTTTGGTGAAGTTGCAGAATTATCAGAGTAAAAGATGGGTGGTGATCTAATTTGCCATGAACCAAGTGTCCATGAAGGGTTGCTGTTGGATGTTTTCTGTGTGCATTATTTCCAAAACCACGACTGGCTGGATTATTTCTTAAGAATCAAGGATTTCAATGATGAAATAGCTACGGAATTTATGCATTCTTTTGACAAAGGAGAAGCTACAGTTAAGGGGTTGAGGGTAATTGCTACAGAGCAGTGAATTGCAGAGGTCATAGGGTTGCTGCAGGAAGGAGAACTCTTTCCAGAATTGAAGGATGCAAGGAGTGTCAGGGCAGAGTTCATAGTTCCTACTGATAGACCCTTAATGGTGGATAGGCAAGGGACTAGAAGGGTTTCTTTGCTAGCACATTGGCCTCAGGTAGCTCTGTATATTATGAAATATATTACCTATGAAGGATGGTATTCAAATCTCCATTCACCTCACTTCAAGTTACTTAGTCATCTGCGTGATGACCGGCGAGTTAATGTCCCAAATTTCTTGTATCATCTCATTTCTATAAGTGCTAAGGAGACTAAAAAGTATGGAAATCGCTCTGTTAGCCATCATGGACTGGTAAAGTTGCTGGTACAACAGTCCCTAAGAGATGTTTCATAGATGCAATGGGGTGTGTTTGAAGATATTTTGCAATTTAGGGTAGATGAAGCCCCTATTGAAAATAATCTGCTGGTTCAAGAAGAGATAGTTCCAGAAGATCTTTCTGGTGAAGATGAGGTTTTACTGGTTGCTGAAGGAGCTGCAATTATTTTAGAAGAAAATATTGAAGTAGAGTCAATCGAAGGACAACCCTCTACTTCTCTTCAAGGAGGTTCACCTATTTTGCAGAGGGAAGGAAAAGAATTGGAAAAGGAGGAGTTAGATGAAGAATTTGTTATCCGGCCGCAGGAAGTGCATATCCCTCCTGTAGTTAAGAGGCATTGAACAAAAACAAAAACTCCTGCGTCTGTTTCAAAAGTGTATGTGAGGAGAATGAGAAGGAGGTCATAGAAGACTCAACCATTGAGTAATCCAGCAAAGGTGATTGCAGTAGAAACTTCAGAAGAAGAAAACCCTACAGAAGAGGAAATTCAAGAAAACCCTACAGAAGAGGAAATTCAAGAAAACCCTGTAGAAGAAGAAATTTAGGAAGAAATTGTAATGGATAAGCTTTCAAATCTAGCTTTAGTGGCATTGCAATGTGAGGAGATTATTGATGATGTTCCACAACAACCTGAGGAAAATGTGGGAGATATCCCAATCCAGAATGAGGAAGTTATTGAAGAAATCCCATGGTCTAAGGTAGGACCCATAAGAACTCCTTCATCCCTAACTAGTTTATCAATTGCTTTAACATTCTTTAGGCAATGGGAAATAGAGAAGGATAGGTTGCAAGGGATAATTAATAAGAATCAAAAAGAGATTGAGAAAAAAGATAATAGAATTAAATAATTGGAGACTAAGGTAGAAGAGATTTATGGTATGATTCTTGAGATAATGCAGTGTAGGGCTCCCCCAAGAATTTATGCAGTGCACTTGAAAGAATGGTATCTGAATTTCAGATTAAACCGCATAGTAAGGGATCTTAATCCATCCTTGGAAACACCTGAGGAATTCTATTATGCTTATCAAACCTCCCCACATTCTGTAAGGAACCTGTTATGTGAATTATATTTACATAATTATGTTGTACCCTAGGATAGAGAATGGAATCCTTTGTTGTACATTGGGGATATCCATCTCAGAGCTCTAATGTTTTGGATATAAAATGAAATGATTATAGGACCACAATCTAGGGAGTTTGAAAAATTGGAACTTGACTGTCCATTGCCATTGAGGAGGGAATCAGAAGCACCTAGGGTTCTGTATTATGATTGGCAAAAGTTTCTAATAAGAGATGATGTTAGTAAGATAGTACTTCCAATGAGAGAGGAAGTCTATCAAGCATATGAGCAATTGGTTCATACCCACAGGACAACAACACTAGAAGGACTAACTCAATGCTGGAATCATCTACCAGATCATTTAAAACTGGGAGAACCCTTCTCATTACAGAATTTTCATGCAACTATATAGAGAGCCTCCAAGTACATACAACTAGGTAGGGAGAAATCCAATAATTGGTTGCCATTAATCTTTCAGCCTCCTATCCTTATGTGGCCACTTTTGGCATGTCAACCAACAAAACAAAATTATGATGTAGATGTGGAAGAAATAGCTAGATGGTCCAGGTTGGAGAAGATGAAGGGATTTTATTGGAATTTGCCTTCCAAGGGAACCAGACAGGACATTGTTGGTGATTTCAGAGTTTCAGCAAAAAATAGAAATTTTCCTTTCGCTGCAGGAGCAACAAACCCTTAAAGTTGGGGGGCATGATAAGTCAGTGTATTGACATGTTTTTTATCAGGACTCTTAGGTTTTTGGTATCTTTTGGGTTGCATTGTGATAGTAAAATATTGTGAATTGAATATATGTAATCCATGTTTTAAAACTAAACTTAAGAAATCATGTTTGAACCTTGTCTGTTAATTCCTGCAGCCAAATGGTTTGTCCTTGTGATATGTGGATTATTTAGGATGATTTCATATATGAGTTAATGAATGTATTAGTTAAGTAAGATGCATATGCATGTCCTTGTATATTGTTTCTGTTTTAGTGCAGATAATAATTGATGCTGCGGTGGAGAATTTTCCTTCGCGCCTAAGGACTGGAGAATCACGTTCAGATAGTTGGAGGTCAAATTGAAGGAGATTCAAGCGAGCGCAATCTATGGCATAATCGGAGAAGTTGTACTTCACCATGGGAGTTTAACTTAGGTGAATGTTTAATTTGCAAAATATCTCTTTGGTGTGCAAAGACTGTGGTTTAGTTTCATATCCATAGTTCCTGTAGCCAAGCTCTCTGTTATCCCCTTCATCTGATAGCTATCCGCCTCTTCTTCTGGGCGTAACTGGAGTTGTCCATTGTAGTTTGTCTTTTCTTTATAATAAGATCTTCCTTATTTTCTAAGTTAGAGAGAATGGAAAAGGATTGAGCAAAGTTTTTGTCATGCATTCTGAATTTTTCTCTTTTAGAATATGTAATCATCTTTCAAGAAAAATGAATAAAGATATGTTATTCTGATCTGCTAATAGTTCTTTACTGAGAGTTTGATATCACTCATCCAAGGGGGCCCTCTTGGTCAGTGATCCTATGTTTATGATTATTAAAGTTAGTTTTTACTTAGTTGCAGTAGAAGTTCATGACTGGACTGTTCCTGCAGCCACTGGAAATAGATTCTTTGACTGTTCCTGCAGCCAAGGCAAAATGGTGTGATTCTTGTTATTTTTATTAGATCTTTTCAGCAGAGTTTTGTAAAGCTTTCATTTAGCCTTTTATGATTTCCATTCCTACCTTTCCTATAGTAATTAAGAATAATCATTTAAGGAGCTTAGTGCATATATATTGCAAACTCATTTCAAGTTTTACATTCCTGGATTGACAACTAAATGAACACCAGCCATGAGAATAGTAAACTCTAGCATATGAATGTCCAAACTGCAGATTGAGATTTCAATTAGAGGTATTATTATTGTCATTATAGTTGGGGTAGACAACTAGAATATGGGAAAATATTAAATATGGGTATAGTGCCTCAAAAAATGGTCCTTAGATTCGAGATGAGGCTAAGGCACATGAAAACAATGTAAAGGTTAAATTTGTTATTATCAGTTCTTTAAGTGATGTAGTATTTTCCAAAGTTGTTGGGTTGAAGATTGCTAGAGAGGTCTGGGAAAAGTTGAATAGAGTATATGAAAGTTTAATAAAAAGACAAAGAATGACAAGATGAAAAATTTGAAGCACAATTTTGACAAATTGAGAATATCTGATGATGAGAATAATGAAAGCTATATACGTTGGGTAAATGGGATTGTGAGTACTATTAAGGGTACTAGTGGAAAATTAGAAGAAAGTGAAGTTGTGAGAAAAGTGATGCTGACATTGCCTAAATGGTACAAGACTAAGAAGTATGATATTGAAGAAAGTCATTATATGGACTAGTACACCTTGGATCATTTGTATGGCTCCCTCTTTTCCTTTTAGATTGTTGATATAGATGAGTTGTGGAAAGAGAAGAAAGATGTTGCCTTCAAAGCTAGTAGGAAGATTGAAGATGAACCTGAACTAAGCAATGACATTGATGAGTTAGAAGAAAAAAATACAAGAAGAATAAACAATAGATTTGGAAAGTACAAAGGTATGTTACCCTTTGAATGTTTCAATTGTGGAATAATTGGTCAGTATGCTTCTAGATGTAATTATAAGACCATGATAGAAGATATAATGATAATAATAAAGAAATAGATAATCATAAATGGAATAATAGAAATAAGAGAATAGATGAAAAAGACAAGTCTAAGAAGAATTTTTGTTCAATGGAGACTCACTCATGTAAAGAGGAAGATGAAAATGACTCAAATGAAGAATCATTGTTTCTATCTATAGAAGAGAAGAGAGATGAAAGGTTCGATTATCTAGAAGGCATGGAGAACAATGAAAAACCAAAGAATGTGAAGACTGCATTCCATGTGAAGGTTGAGCCTAAGGCATGGATAATTGATTCTAGATGTTCCAATCATATGATAGGAGATAAAGGAAAGTTCATTGATCTTGAGAATTATGATGGTGGATCTGTAAAATTTGTAGGAGAGGAAGTTGCACCTATTTGCAGTGAAGGTAATATTTCAATTGATTGTAAGCATGAGAGTTATGATGTATACTATGTTAAGGGATTGAGATATAATATCCTATGTAAGAATTAGATGTGCACAAAAGGTTAGATTTCATGGGTCCAAATGTGAAATTAGAAAAGCTTGTTTTGGAAGATTAGTTGTATAAGGTACAAAAACTGAAGAGAATGTCTACTATGTGAAGGATAATAGTCGTGGGAATTGTTTGTTGGCACAAGTTTGTGAGGAGTGGTATTAGATTAAGGTTGTACCTAATACTGAGGTTATACCTGTTTATACAAAAGAGAAGATGCTTCATAAGATAAAATTTGGATAAAGATGGTGGAAGAAGAGATGAATTTGATAGAGGAAAGTTGGACATTGGAACCAGTACCTAATTCTGTAGACAAGAAAGTGGTAGAAAATAAGTGGGTATTCATAAACAAGCTGAATAAAGACGGTCAAGGTAAAGAAATGGTCAAGGAAGAACTAAAGATGTTTAATTAAAATGGTTTCCCTTAGGTTCGAAACAAGAAGGCTTTCAAGAAGTCTCCTACTCCTACTTAAATCAGGTATTTTTAATTTTTTAGTGGTAACTATTTTTCATGCAACAAATTTGGATATAGAGAAAGTGAGTGTAGAAGTTAGAAGAGATTCCATTCATTTAATAAAAAATGTTATTCTTGAAATAAGGTTGGTCATAAGGATAATGAGTGCAAAAGTAGAATGACGTAGAATATGAATGGTATGAATGTTCAATTTTTAGGGTATTGTTATGCTTGCAACAACTTTGGACATAAGGCTATTGAGTTGAAAACTAATATTAGAAGAAGTGAAAGTGTTAGAAGAAATGGAAATGTTAGAATAAATAGAAGTGATCTACAATAAGATTTGGCATGCTATATAAATTGTAATAAATTTGAACATATTGCTATATTCTATATAGAATGAAGAATATGAAGACTTCTGATTTGGTAAATAAAAATGATGACAGTGAAGAAATGGAGAAGATGCAAAAGCTTTAGCTAAATAAATTATATGTGAAAGATGAAAGTAATTCTATGGATGAGTCTGCAACTTCTGGTGGTGATGATTCCTCTTCTAGTAAAAAGATAGTATGCACTATCTTAGGGGTACAACAAAATGAAGACCTTATGGTCCCTCTTGCAGTTTAGATGTTGAGTTTATTTCAACATAGGTTTTGAAGGTGTTTTTGGAGGTTTTCATATGATTATAATGGTTCACAATATTGTCTGTGAAGTCTAGAAGAGTAGTATGGTAGCTTTGGGTTAGAGATTGAAGAGATGGTAAAAGTGCATGTTTCTTAGAAAGGACAAAGATGATTTTTGCTCTCAATATAGGTTCTATATTGATGGAAAGAGTCAACATATGTGAGGATATGGAAGACTACAGAGGATTATTCAAATAGATAGATGAAGAAACAATTAAAATGATAGAAGAGGTGGTGTAGATATAGGTATTCTTGGAAGTAGCTATGTTTGGGTGATCCAGAAGAGAACAAGTAAGAATCACTAGACCAACAAGGATATTGGTGGAGATTATATAATTTGACAAGGGTAAGGAGAAAGTTACTAAATATAAAGTTGCAAAAGACACTCCAAAAACATTCAAGATGAAACATGAGATAAGAGAAGATAGAAGAGCAGATGACAAAATAAGTATAAGTAGTAGTGTGCATTTATCTAGGGGGAGCTTTCAGAGCTAATCTGGATAATATTTGATTACCCAATTGTTAGTGGTGAAATGAGTAATAGTGTTAGTAGAAAAAAAATTAGACATTGATCATTTATGGATGTTGTATATATCTTATTTGTAATTCAGTAATAACATTATGATACCCTAGGGAAATTGAAATATTGGAAGAATGTAATGAAGTTTAAGAATGTAAAGGGTGTATATATGTTTAACTATTTATGTGATTATTCTGCTTCTGTACTTTAGCTTAATTTGTATGAGGAATTCATAATGAGATTATTGAGCTAATGTGGATTAATGAGTTGTTGTTATCTTTTTTTTTCTAAATTATCTCTATTTTCCTAGATTATGTGTTAGTTTCTCTAGGGTTTCATGGCGGGCATTATAATTGCTCTTGATGTAAATGGGGGGGGAGAGTTTTCAAGAGTTCCCTTTTTCCTTGATGTCAAAAGGAGAGATATCTTAGAGGGATAGCTGATTATGGATTATGGTATCCATATAGAGGCAATTTTTCTTTGCAGGTATTCAGTGATGCTGATTTGGGAGGGAATGTAGATGACTGAAAGAGAACAAACAATGGTGCATTATTTCTAGGTGGCAGACTAGTATCTTGGACTAGTAAGAAACAAACTTGTATATCTTAATCTATAGCTAAAGCATAATATATGGTTGCATCCATGAATTGTACACAAACTATATGGATGAGAAATGTCTTGGAAGGTTTCAAGAAAGATATGACAAAACCGGTGATCATACATTGTGATAACACTAGTGCTATTAACATATCCAAGAACCCAAAACTGCATGCAAGGATTAAACATATTGAGTTGAAGTATCACTTTCTAAGAGAAAGGGTGTAGGAAAAGAAAGTGAGATTGGAGCATGTATCTAGTAAGGAGCAGTTGGGATATATATTCACTAAGCCATTTCCTAAGGCTACCTTTGAATATCTTAGAGGTAAGTTAGGGGTTATACCCCTACCCAAGATCAACTAGGATGATGGTGAAGCATCAATCCAATGAATTCATTGAATATATTTCACTATGGATTGATGAGAAGTGGGCTACTCCTTAGGGGGAGCAGTTGAGATGATGATATAAGATGCCTTTGCACCTTTGGCATTGCTATCAAAGGAGGAGAATAAATGTACATTCATGGTAACAGTCATGGGGAGAAGAGAAATAAAGAGTAAAGGATAAGAACTAATGTCCAAACAGTGATATAACATGATTCATGATGAGATTTTGGTGTTGCCATCAATGCCGAAGGGGGAGATTGTTGGCATGTTGGCATAACTGATGGAGATGATGGTGTACCGGTAAAGGATTGTTGGTGATGATATAATTATGACATGATGCTTGATGATCAGTTATTTGTGTTGTCATTGATGGCAACCATATTTGTCCATGTTTTTTATGCTTGGTATGTCATCTAAGTCTACTGGTTAAGTCTATCTAGTAATGGATTGAATTTGATTGAGATGGAAAGAAAAACTGTCAAGTGATAGTGAACTGATAAGAAGGAATAGTGAAGGAGATGATTGCGGTATAGATCCGTGTTCAGTCAGGTGTTGTGGTTTGGAATGTGTGCTTATAAAATTATAAGGAGTATATGACATGGACCACATCATGTTTGGAGAACCAAAAGTCATGTTTGTTATTGTTTGTTGTTTGATAATTAGTATCAAGATCTTTGACTAGTGATGATTTATGGTTTGGCGGTGATTTTTTTAATGTTCATAAGTTGATGATGATGTGTCAAAATCCATGTGAAAAGATAAGATGTTGTCTTAGTAGGTACAAGGATCGAATTTCTTGGGTAGCAGTCAAGTGCTTAGTAGAATGTGATAAGGGTTTTACAACTTATCAGATTGATGTGCAGTGATGAGTTATGATCATTCAACGGCTATAATTGTCTTGAAATTTGTTGTAATGATCTGTATGATGATCTATAATGATTTGTAATGATTTGATATGATCTATGATGTAGATTCATTATAGGTTAGGGTTTTGTAATCGACCTAATTGTAAAATGTATTTAGGTCAAGTTTGAGAAGGTTAAGTGTGTCAATAATCAAAAGAGTGTGTGTATGCCGAACCAGATTGAGATGTCTGGATGAGAGAAGTAGATTGGAGTTGACAAGGATATGTTGTAGAAAGCTATGAAGTGTTGAGTCTAGATCATTTATCCATTATTTCCTAATAGTTAATCAAAAACATTAAAATCCGTTAACCGGGTAGGTCCTAATAGGCCTAATTGTTAAAATCCCTTAATCGGGTAGCTCATCAACTTGAGTTTAAATCCTCCAGCAAGGTTACTCCTAACAGGGTAAAGCTCCTAATAGAACTCAAGTGTAGAATCCCTTAACCGAGTGACTCCTAACAAGGTCTGCTCTTAACTAGGCATTGTTGTAAAGCTCCTAACTGAGCTAGGCTCCTAGTAGGGCGCATTCCAAAAGTGCAATATTTATGGGTACCAATTCCAACCGAGGTTTTTCCCATTTGGGTTTCGACATGAAAAATCCTCATGTTGATATTTTGGATGGATTGTTGAGTTATGAATTTTATGTCTTTACTTAATGATGAACACTTAAGTTGCTACTAGTAATGTTTTGGTAAATTTGTATTAAGTAATTGTTAGATCAGCTACTGGTACTAGTTATGAACTGTTTTGTGAAGTATTGTTCAGATTGGTGAAATTTTGCAATTTGTTGTTATCACTGATTCACCCCCCCTGCTCTCAGTGTTAATCAAATTCTCACATTAACAATTGATAGAAAAGCATTAGGTCCTCTTTGTGCAGAAGCGTAACTGCTTGAGGAAAAGATCCGAGGAAGATGATGAAGGAGGGTCCCAAATTCAGTAAGGACAAATATCGGATATGAAGTGATAGAATGAAGATATATATCAAAGGTATGGGTGCTTAGTTTTGGCAGCATGTTATTACTTAGTATGTACCTCGTACCGGTCCTTTGACTGCAGATCAGTTGAAGGGGAAACATGAAAACATTCAAGCACTGGAAGTTATAGTAAGTAGACTGTTGATGTTGAATATATTGATGTCCATGGTTTAGAGACTGCTTTTGAAGTTTGGGAGAAGTTAGAATTACTCTATGGTAGTGATAAGCATGTTCAAAAGGATAAACAAGAGAGTCCTAGAGGAAAGTTTGATGATATGAGAATGATGGAAGGAGAAAATATTGCTTAGTATGGATAGCGGATTAAAGAAGTTATCGGTGGAATCAAAAGTACTAGTGGTACTATAGAAGAAGACACTCTTGTGAGTAAGATTCTTAGAAACCTATTTCCAGCCTATGCCATCAGAGTGTCTACTATTCAAGAGTTGAGGTCAGTTACTAAGGATAAGGTTATTGTTGATTCTTTGATTGGTAAGCTCATTGCTTTTGAGTTAAATAGTTTTGATAACAGTGTACCCAAGACATAATATGGTTTTAAAGCATATGTATCTAGTGTACCTATGAGAAAAGGAAAAGATGTTTGTCAAAGTCATGAGTGCAGGTCAAGTCATCTTGGTGGTAGTAAAGATGATATGGATGATGAAGGTAATCTGATGGAATTTGAAGCCCTATTGGCTAAAACACTTCCTAGAGACACTGGTAAGTACAAAGGTAAGTTGCCTCTCAAATTTTTCTCTTATAACAAGATAGGACATATTTCTGCACACTGTCCTAATAATGATAAAAAAATGTTTAGAATATATAAGGGAAAAGGAAATAAATAGTGTTATGTTGCAGTTAATGAAGGAATCACTGATGAATAATCTAAGGATGAAGATAATGAGGAGATTGTTTTTGCTATTGTTAAGGAAGATCTGTCTGATAAGAAGTCTTTAGTATCTTACATTGACAATAGTGATGAATGGATTATTGATAGTGGTTTCTCACACCACATGACCTTGTTGGCAATATAGCATTATAACAAACAATGAAGGATTGTTGACATGTCAATAAGGATATCGAGAAGGTTGTTGATGATTATGGATATAACTGATTAAGGATGTTTACTGTCTTGATATTATTATTTTGTCATTGATGTCAAGAAATTGATTTTCTAATTCAGTATGATGTTGCCATATCTTGAGAAGTATGATTTGAAGATTATAAAGATGTCGGTAAAAGACACAGGAAAGATTATGATGAATAAGAGGATGAATAAGGTATTCAATGGGCAACTATTACCAAGTAGGACAATGATGAGATCATGATGTTTAGATTGTTTTAACATCATACATATGTTGTAAATTGTAAGGTTAATACTATAATATGTTACCAAGCAAAGAACCTAGTCGGTAAACCCTGAGGTTATTGCTATCAGTTAATGAAGGCGGAATGTCTACCAAGTGAATTTTAGTATTTACTGAGTTGTAACCGAGCTATAACAGAATGCATTAAAAGGTTACATGCATTATTTAATGAAGGAAGCTAATGAGCTGGAACTGATTAAATGATTGGTATGCCGTAAATAAAGTTTGTTAATGAATCTATGGCAAAGGAAAGTCAGCATGAGGATCTACAGCATAGATTGAACCGCAATATCCTAGCACAAGTTCCATGAAATATATACAAGTTCCTAGGCTGGGTAAAACATTTTCAGATCGAAAGATGCATTGAACCTGGACAAGATCGAAGAACTAATGGCTATGATTGATCATGGGAAATGTGATCAAGGAGATTAAGCAGTTAGCTAATTGTTTATAAATAGGGAATTGTTGATAAACGATGGATGCAGGAAAGTGTATGCACATGGATGCTACATAGTGATTACCGAGCACAAAAGCTTGAATACTTGTTTGAATAACAGAGTATAGAAGCCCAGCAGATGGACAAGATTAGTTCTACGTCTAGATTGTATTGAACAAATAAGAATCTACTTTAACATTTTAGATGTGAAGTTGCAGATAGATTTTTATTACTGTTATTTTGTGAAAGTGACAGAAAATCTCTTAACCGAGTGGACTTAGCAGTCTTATTTGTAAAACCCTCTAGCAAGGTGACAATCTGATTGAGTGTTTGAAATCCTTTAACAAGGTCACTTCTAACAAGGTGAAGATTCTAACAGATCTGAGGGAAATCCCTTAACTAGGTCACATCTAGCAATGTGTTTGTAATCTTTAACAGGATTTGCTTTTAACCGAGCATACTCTAGAAGAGTATATTTCTTAGTGGGTCCAAAATCCCATAGTGGTTTTTCCCTATTTGGGCTTCCACGTTAAATCTGGTGTTATGAGGTTTATGATGTGTATATGCTTTTGAGTTTGCATGTTTAACAATTTTGGTTATATTACTAAAGTATATGTTACCAAGGTTGAATCTGATGTTTTTATAGAAGATTAAGTTTGTATGATTCAACCCCCCCTCTCATCTTGTTGGCTGTTGGATTTGTACTTACATTAAGTATTAGAACTATCAATTGGTATTAGAGCTGTGGACTCTAGAAGAAAAGTTTAAAGGCACTTGAGTTAAAGATCCAAAGATGTATAAGAGGGATGCACCGAAGCTGAACAAGTCAAGTTTCTCTACATGGCAGAAAAGGATGAAGCTACATCTATCAAGAGTTGGAGAATATGTTGTATACTATCTGGAGAATGATTTTGTTACACCGAGCACCTATCCATTGACTATGGAAGAGATAAAGGCAAAGCAAGTACATATCCAAGCAATGATTGAAATAACATCTTCATTGACCGATTCAGAGTTTAATGATCTAGAAGGCTACAATGATGCAAAGGCAATGTGGGATAAGCTCATATCAGTATATGGAGGAGACGAACATGTTCAAAGAGAAAAAGTAGATAGTCTAAGAGGACAACTTGAATCTATGAGGATGTATGAAGGTGAGAACATAACTCAGTACAGTACAAGACTAAAGGAGATTGTCAATCAAATCAAAGGAGCAGGTGGAACTATTGAATAAAAGGATATAACAAGTAAGTTTTTAAGAACCCTTCTAATGGCTTATGCAATCCGAGTCTCTGCAATCAATGAATTGAGGTCTGTACCTAATATGCTAGTTTCTTTAGATGCTACTATTGGCAAGCTACATGCATTTGAGTTAAGTAACTTTGATAACAGTGGATCTTTGATAAATAAAGTTGAATCTGCATTTAGTTCTTTTCATCTTGATGAATCTAATGATTTCAATGAAAGAAAGTATAAGTACTCTGAAGGAGATCACAGTGGAGCAAGTGAAAGATTTCATAAGAACATGGAAGAAGTACACAAACTGTATGAGGAAATTAGAAAGAAAGAAGAGTTTGAAGCACTATTAGCCAAAAGGTTACCGAGAGGCAAAGGTAAGTACAAAGGAAAACTACCTTTGAAATGTTTCAATTGTGATAAAATAGGACATATGGCTTCTAACTATCTTGACAAAGATTCTACTGAAAAGAGAGATTACAGAGATGACAGACAAAAAGATAATCATTATAGAGGACACCGAGACTTCAGAAGAAGAGATAGAAAGACATGCTTAATAGCCGATGAGGAATCCAATGATGATAAATCAGATGAAACTAATACAGAGGAAGTAGTTTATGTGGCTATCAAAGATGGATCAAATGAAGAAAGGTATGAAGAAAAAGCCCTCATATCTCACATAAACACTAATGATTATCTGATCATAGATAGTGGATGCTCACACCATATGATAGGAGATAAACACAAGTTTGTTATATTAGAAGATCATGATGGAGGCTATGTTAGATTTGGTAATGATGCACCATGTCCGGTGAAAGGTAAAGGATCCATAACACTTGTTGACAATGCAAGATGAAAGGATGTTTATTGGGTTGAAGGTTTGAAATACAATTTGTTGAGTGTAGCATAGCTAAACAACATAGGTTACCGAATAGAATTTCAGAAAGGAATTGTCAAAGTTCATGACAAGAATGGAAAGTTAGTTGCTACAAGGACACAAACAAAAGGTAACACATTTCACCTTGACTCAACTCGTAACAAGTGTTTGTATGCAAAGATAGATGATACCTAGTTATGGCATAAAATGTTTTGTCATGTAAATTTTGATAATTTGATCAAAATAAGTAAGAAGCACCGAGTAAGAGGTCTATCGAGTCTTGAAAAACCTGAGAATGCTATGTGCCAAGGATGCTAGATGGGTAAGATGACAAGATCAAGCTTTACAAGTAAGTCTTACACTTCTAAGGGAATTTTAGATCTTGTGCACACTGATCTTTGTGGTCCTATGAAAGTTCAAAGTTATTATGGTGACAAATATTTCATATTATTTGTGGATGACTATTCAAGGATGATGTCAGTAATGTTTTTAAAAGAAAAATCAGAAGCTTTCCAAATATTTAAATGGTACAAGGAAAGAGTTGAAAATGAAACAGGAAGACAACTGAAATGTCTTAGATCAGATAGAGGAGGAGAGTTCACATCTGATGAATTCAACTTATTCTACAATGATCATGGTATTAGAAGATAAGTCTCTGCACTGAGAACTCCACAGCAGAATGGAATAGCTAAGAGAAAAAATAGATCTATTGTGGATTGTGCTAGAGCACTGATGATTGAAAAGAAAGTGCCACAAACATTTTGGAGAGAAGCAATAAGCACAACAGTTTACACCCTGAACCGAGTCCAATTGAAGAAAGGTACTTTGAAGACACCATATGAAATCTGGTATGATAAGAAACCCAATGTAAGTTATTTTAAAATCTTTGGAAGTAGATGCTATGTTCACAAAGATGATAGAAATGGTAAGTTTGATTAGAAAAGTGAAGAAGGAACATTTCTAGGTTATTCTTCTAGAAGCAAAGCATTTAAATGTCTGATCAAATCATCCAACAAAATAGTAGAAAGTGCAAATGTGAAAATTAATGAATTTGCAGAAAGAAATGATGAAGGAAATTCCAAGGAACCAGAAGACTATGATGAATTTGTCTATGTTCAACTGAGAAGTCTTACCGAGAAGACTGTTGAAGAAAATGAAGAGAATATCTAGTTACCGAGTGATGAAGAAGATCATATAGAGCCTACCGAGCCTGTATTAGCCAAGTATGTCAGAAGACATCATGTACCAAGTCAGATTATAGGAGATAAGAATGATCCAGTGATGACAAGGAACAAACTGAGACATGAACACATGTCTGATATCTGAATTTGAACCGAGAATAGTGAAAGAGGTATTTAACAGTGAAGATTGGATAAATGTTGTGATAGAAGAGATTGATCAAATCAAGAAGAATGACACATGGACACTAATCCCAAGACCAAAGGACAAAAATGTAATTGGTACAAAGTGGATTTTTAGAAACAAGCTAAATGAAAAAGGAGAGGTCATTCGAAACAAAGCAAGACTAGTTTGCAAAGGTTATGCTCAAGAAGAAGGAATTGATTATGGTGAAACTTTTGCACCTATTGCTAGACTTGAAGGAGTAAGAACATTGTTGGCATATGATACTTTCAAAAACTTCAAGGTATATCAAATGGATGTTAAATCTAAATTTCTGAATGGAATATTAGAAGAAGAAGTTTTTATTGAACAACCTGAAGGATTTGTTGAAGACAATAATAAAGATTAGGTATGTAAATTGAAAAAAGCTTTATATGGTTTGAAACAAGCACCTAGAGCATGGTATGAAAGATTGCACTCTTATTTGATTAAGATTGGTTTTATAAGGACAAGTGAGAACAACAATATGTACATGAAGAATGATGAAAATGGAATACTGATCTTAGCCATATTTGTTGATGATATTATATTTTGTGGAAATGACTCTTTATGCAAGAACTTTGGAAATGAAATGAGCAAAGAATTTGAGATGTCATTAATCGGTGAGATAAAGTATTTTATAGGTTTACAGATACTACAAATGAAAAATGAGATTTTTATTACTCAATCCAAGTACATAAAGGAAATCTTGAAGAAATTTGGAATGGAGGATTCAAAACCAGTAGTACTCCTATGACTACCAACTGTAAATTTTCATAGAATGATGAACCTGCATTTGTTGATGAGACACTTTACCGATCCATGATTGGAAAGCTACAATATGTTGTTCACAATAGACCAGACATAACACATGCAGAGGTATAGTTGCAAGATTCTCTACAGATCCTAAGGAAACACATATGACAACAATCAAAAGAATTTTTAGATTCTTGAAAGGCACAGAGGATTATGGCTTAGTATATCAAAAAGGAAATGATTTTGATTTAAAAGTTTATACTGATGCTGATTGAGCAAGCAACATTGATGATAGAAAAAGCATAGGTGGAGGAGCTTTCTTTTTAGGAGAAAGACTAGTGAGTTGGCTTAGCAAGAAACAAGGATGTGTTTCACAGTCAACAACAGAAGCTCAATATGTTGCTGCAACATTGAATTGTACCAACATTGCATGGATCAAACAACTATTGGAAGGTATAAATGAGAAAGTTACTGAGCCGATAACTATATTCTGTGACAATATTAGTGCCATTAACATTTCAAAGAATCCTATTATGCACTCTAAGACAAAGCACATCTCTATCAAATATCATTATCTTTGAGAAGAAGCTCAAGAAAAGAAAGTGGTGTTGGAGTATGTTAGCACAAAGGAACAAATAATAGATATCTTCACCAAGCCACTACAAAGGGACACTTTTGAATATCTCAAAAGTAAGTTAGGGGTCCTACCCCTATCTTCTACTCACTGACCGAGTTCAGTGAAAGCATCAATTCGATGACTCTATTGAATATCTTTTAGGAGTTGATGCTGATTTATACACTTTAGGATGTTTTATAAAGGTGTATAGGAAATATTAGAGGAACCAATACAGGGAATAGGAATTGAAGACAAAATGCTCTAACTGAGACTGAATTAACACATTACAGCAGGAATTTACTTCATACAAGACGAAATTATGTTTTAGTTCTTTACTTTTTGGCACTGTCGTCAAAGGGGGAGAAGACTAATAAAAAAGGGGAAGAAGACTGAAGTTTGGAAATGTTTGGAAAGAAGACTGAGAAAAGAGAAGTCTAATGTATGGGGTAGAGCGTTTCAGCATTTCTGAATCACAACAATCTGAATCTTTGAAGGTCAACTCAATTGGTTTTGCCATCAATGCCAAAGGGGGAGATTGTTGGCAATATAGCATTATAACAAACAATGAAGGATTTTTGACATTTCAATAAGGATATTGAGAAGGTTGTTGATGATTATGGATATAACTGATTAAGGATGTTTACTGTCTTGATATTATTATTTTGTCATTGATGTCATGAAATTGATTTTCTAATTCAGTATGATGTTGCCATATCTTGAGAAGTATGATTTGAAGAATATAAAGATATCGGTAAAAGACACAGGAAAGATTATGATGAATAAGAGGATGAATAAGGTATTCAATGGGCAACTATTACCGAGTCAGACAATGATGAGATCATGATGTTTAGATTGTTTTAACATCATACATATGTTGTAAATTGTAAGGTTAATACTATAATATGTTACCAAGCAAAGAACCTAGTCGGTAAACCCTAAGGTTATTGCTATTGGTTAATGAAGGCGGAATGTCTACCGAGTGAATTTTAGTATTTACGGAGTTGTAACCGAGTTATAACCGAGCTATAACAGAATGCATTAAAAGGTTACATGCATTATTTAGTGAAGGAAGCTGATGAGTTGGAACTAATTAAATGATTGGTATGTCGTAAATAAAGTTTGTTAATGAATCTATGGCAAAGGAAAGTCGGCATGAAGATCTACAACATAGATTGAACCACAATACCCTAGCACAAGTTCCAAGAAATATATGCAAGTTCTTAGGTGGGGTAAAATGTTTTTAGATCAAAAGATGCATTGAACCTGGGCAAGATTGAAGATCTGATGGCTATGATTGATCATGGGAAATATGATCAAGGAGATTAAGTGGTTAGCTAATTTTTTATAAATAGGGAACTGTTGATAAACAATGGATGTGAGAAAGTGTATGCACAGGGATGCTACATAGTGATTACTGAGCACAGAAGCTTGAAGACCTATTTGAATAACAAAGTATAGAAGCCCAACAGATGGACAAGATTAGTTCTATGTCTAGATTGTATTGAACAAATAAGAATCTGCTTTAGCATGTTAGATGTGAAGTTGCAGATAGATTTTTATTACCATTATTTTGTGAAAGTGACAGAAAATCTCTTAACCGAGTGGACTTAGCAGTCTTATTTGTAAAACCCTCTAGCAAGGTGACATTCTGATTGAGTGTTTGAAATCCTTTAACAAGGTCACTTCTAACAAGGTGAAGATCCTAACAGATCTGAGGGAAATCCCTTAACTAGGTCACATCTAGCAATGTGTTTGTAATCTTTAACAGGATTTTCTTTTAACTGAGCATACTCTAGAAGAGTATATCTCTTAGTGGGTTTGAAATCCCACAGTGGTTTTTCCCTATTTGGGTTTCCACGTTAAATCTGGTGTTATGAGGTTTATGATGTTTATATTCTTTAGAGTTTGCATGTTTAACAGTTTTGGTTATATTACTGGAGTATATGTTACCAAGGTTGAATCTGATGTTTTTATAGAATATTAAGTTTGTATGATTCACCCCCCCCCTCTCATCTTGTTGGCTATTGGATCTATACTTACATTAAGTATCAGAACTATCAAATCGGTGATAAGAACAAGTTTATTTCTCTTAAATAATTTGATGGTGGTGTAGTAAGAATTGGAAACGATTCACCTTGTATGGTTAAAGGTAAAGGTTCTATCTCTTTGAATGGTACAAGTAATGCTGATGATGTATTTTGGGTTGAAGGTTTAAAACATAACTTGTTGAGTGTTGCCCAGTTGAATGACAAAGGTTATCATCTTGAGTTTAAGAGTGGAGTTTGTAGGACCTTAGGATGCAAAGGAGAACTTATTGCTACTGGTAAGAAAACTAAAGGTAACTTATTCCATCTGAATGCTAATGTGAACAGTTGTTTGGTTGCTAAGGTTGAAGATAGTTGGTTATGGCATAGAAGGTTTTGTCATGTGAACTTTGATAATGTGATTAAGGTTAGAAAATCTAGTATGGTGAGAGGTATGCCACAACTTGTTAAACCAGACAATGTGTTGTGTAAAGAATGTCAATTGGGTAAGATGACTACATCTTCTTTTAAGAGAAAACCTTTTTCTTCTAAGCATATTCTAGATTTGGTGCACACTGACTTATGTGGTCCTATGGGGACTATAAGTTTTTACGGTGACAAGTATTTTATGATATTTACTGATGATTTTTCTAGAATGATGTGGGTTTCTTTTCTGAAGGAAAAGTCAGATGCTTTCAGAAAGTTCAAGGCATTCAAGGCCTTAGTAGAAAAGGAAACCGGTAAGAATCTTAAGTTCCTGAGATCTCACCGGGGTGGAAAGTTTACATCAGATGAGTTTGTGAGATATTGTGATGAAAATGGAATAAAGAGGCAGTTATCTACTCCAAGGACACAACAATAGAATGGAATTGCAGAAAGGAGAATCTGGACCATTGTTGAAGTAGCAAGGACTATACTGATATAGGGAGATGTATCTAAGATATTTTGGAGAGAAGAAGCCAGTACTGTTGTTTACACTTTGAACCAGGTACTTGTGAAGAAAGGTAATGGTACAACACCTTATGAGTTATGGTATGGTAGAACTCCTAGTGCTAGTTACTTCAAAGTTTTTGGTAGAAAATGTTTTATAAAAAGAGATGATTATATTGGTAAATTTGATGCTAAGAGTGATGAAGGAACATTTCTTGGCTACTCCACTAAGAGAAAAGCTTTTGAGTGTTACAACAAAAGGACAAAGAAGATTGTGGAGAGTGTGAATGTAAAGGTTGATGAGTATTATGATGAAACTAATGATACCAACAAATCTGATCCAGCAGATGATGAACAAAAACTTGTGTTTATTGAACCGAAAGTGCAAGAAGATGTTGAGCATAATAGTGCAGATGAAGATGCTCAACCGATAGATGAAGAAGATGAAGAACAAGAAGAAGTTATTAAACCAGAACATGTAATTCCTAGGTATGTCAGGTTAAATCATTTTGAAGACCAGATCATAGGTGACAAGAATGTTGAAGTGTAGACTAGAAGGAAAATCAGAGAAAGCTCTTGTCTGATTTCTACAGTTGAACTGAAGACAATTAGTGAATATCTTAAGGATGATGACTGGTTAAATGCAATGAATGAAGAACTTGATCAAATTGAGAAAAACAATACATGGTCACTTGTTCCTAGACCTGATGATAAAAATGTGATTGGTACAAAGTGGGTATTTAGAAACAAGTTGAATGAAGATGGAGAGTTGTTAGAAACAAGGGAAGACTAGTATGCAAAGAATATGCACAAGAAGAAGGTGAAGATTATGTAGAGACCTTTTCACCGGTTGCTAGGCTTGAAGGACTTAGAATGCTACTTGCATTTGTAGCTTTTAAAGGCTTTAAATTCTATCAAATGGATGTTAAGTCAACATTTCTAAATGGTATTCTTGAAGAAGAGTTGTATATTGAACAACTGGATGGGGTTGCATTGACATAAGATAAGGATATGGCATGCAAAATGCATAAGGAATTATATGGATTGAAGCAAGCACCAAGGGCATGGTTTCAAAGACTTCATGCACATCTAATAAAGATAGGATTCTAGAGAACCAGTGAGGACAACAATATTTATTTGAAGACTAAAGGAGACAAGATGTTGATTGCGGAAGTATTTGTTGATGACATTATATTTGGTGGAAATGATGATATGAGTATCAATTTTGTAGATGAGATGAAGAAATGATTTGAGATGTCTCTTATAGGTGAGATAAAAAAATTTATTGGATTGCAGGTCCAATAGCTGAAAGGTGGTATTTTTATCTGTTAGTCTAGGTATGTGAAGGAAGTGTTAAAGACCTTTGGAATGGAAGACTGTAAACCAGTTGGAACACCTATGGTTACTATTTGTAGATTGTCAAAAGAGGATGATTCACCCTCTGTGGATGAGAAGGAATACAGGTCCATGATTGGGAAATTACACTATGTTGTTTACAGTAGATCAAATATTGCCCATGCAGTTAGTTTAGTAGCAAGATTTCATAAGATCCCTAAGGAGACACATGTGACAATAGTAAAGAGGATATTAAGATATCTTAGAGTGACAATTGATTATGGATTATGGTATCCATACAGGCAATTTTTCTTTGCAAGTATTCACTGATGCTGATTGGACAGGGAGTGTAGATGTCCGGACGGGCACAACAAGTGGTCCATTCTTTCTAGGTGGTAGACTAGTATCTTGGACCAGTAAGAAACATATTGTATATCTCAGTCTACAGCTGAAGCAAAATATGTGGCTGCATCCATGAATTGTACACAAGCTATATGGACGAGACATGTCTTGGAAGGTTTCAAGCAAGATATGATAGAATCGGTGATCATAAATTGTGACAACTCTAGTGCTATTAACATATCCAAGAACTCGCTATTGCATGCAAGGACTAAACATATTGAGTTGAAGTATCACTTTCTGAGAGAAAGGGTGCATGAAAAGAAAGTGAGATTGGAGCATGTATCTAGTAAGGAGTAGTTGGCAGATATATTCACTAAGCCATTGCCTAAGGCTACCTTTGAATATCTTAGAGCTAAGTTAGGGGTTATACACCTACCCAAGATCAACTAGGATGTTGGTGAAGCATCAATCCAGTGAATTCATTGAATATCTTTCACTATGGATTGATGATAAGTGGGCTACTCCTCAAGGGGGGCAGCTAAGATGACGATAGAATATGCCTTTGCACCTTTGGCATTGTTGTTAAAGGGGGACAAGGAATGTAATAATCATGGTAACAGTCATGGGGAGAAGAGAAATAAAGAGAAAAGGAGAAGAACTGATGACTGGACAATGATATAACATGATTCATGATGAGATTTTGGTGTTTCCATCAATGCCAAAGGGGGAGATTGTTGGAATGTTGGCATAATTGATGGAGATGATGGTGTACCGGTAAGGACCATTTGTGATGATATAATTATGACATGATGATCAATTATTTGTGTTGTCCTTGATGCAACCATATTTGTCCATGTTTTTTTATACTTGGTATGTCATCTAAGTCTATTGGTTAAGTCTAATTGGTAATGGATTGAATTGGATTAAGATGGAAAGCAAAGCTTTCAAGTGACAGTGAACCCGTAAGTAGGAATAGTGAAGGAGATGATTGCGGTAGAGATCTGTATTGAGTCAGGTGTTGTAGTTTGGAATATGTGCCTTTGAAATAATAAGGAGTCTATGACATGAACCAAAAAATGTTTGGAGAACCAGAAGTCATGTTTTTTATTGACTGTTGTATAAACAACTAGGATTTGAGAACTGGTATCAAGATCTTTGACCGGTGATGATTTATGGTTTGGCGGTGATTATTTTCATGTTCATAAGTTGATGATGATGTGTCAAAATCTGTGTAAAAAGATAATATGTTGTCTTAGCATGTACAAGGATCAGATTTCTTGGGAAGCATCAAAGTGCTTAGTAGAATGTGATAAGGGTTTGACAACTTATCAGATCGATGTGTGATGATGAATTATGATCATTCAATGACTATAATTGTCTTGAAATTCATTGTAATGATCTATATGATGATCTGAAATGATTTTTAATGATCTGATATGATCTATGATGTAGATTCATTGTAGGTTAGGGTTTTGTAACCGACCTAATTGTAAAATGTATTTAGGTCAAGTTTGAGAAGGTTAAGTGTGTCGGTAATCAAAAGAGTGTTTGTGTGCCGAACAAGATTGAGATGTCTGCATGAGAGAAGCGGATTGGAGCTGACAAGGATCTGTAATAGAAAGCTATGAAGTGCTCAGTCCAGATCATTTATTTGTTGTTTCCAAATAGTTGCAACAACATTAAAATCCCTTAACCGGGTAGGTCCCAACATACCTAATTTTTAAAATCCCCTAACCAGGTAGCTCAACAACTTGAGTTTAAATCCTCCAATGAGGTTATTCCTAACACATCTCAGGTGTAAAATCCCTTGACCGGGTGACTCCTAACATGGTTTGTTCTTAACCAGACATTATTGTAAAGCTCTTAACCGAGCTAGGCTCCTAATAGGGTACATTCCAAAAGAGTGCAATATTTTGTGGGTATCAATTCCCAACGTGGTTTTCTCCATTTAGGTTTGGAAGTGAAAAATCCTTGTGTTCATATTGTGCATGGATTGTTGAGTTATGAATTTGATATCTTTACTTAATGATGAACACTTGAGTTGCTACTGGTAATGTTTTGATAAATTTGTATTAAGTGATTATTAGATCAACTACTAGTATTGGTTATGAACTGTTTTGTGAAGTATTGTTCAGATTGGTAAAAGTTTGCAATTTATTGTTATCACTAATTCATCCCCCTCCTCTTAGTGTTAACCAGAACCTCACATTAACATAGATTTTATGTGCTTTGGTAGTTATATTGAGGTATTTTTAGAAGGTTGGTATAGTGGAAGTTTTAATATGCAGGAAAAATTATTTATCCGGGAAAGAATTTCTAATGTCTCAGTGGAAGAATGCTTTGCATTCCTTTGGTATATGAAGATTATGTATTATAGTTTTGGATATATAATATTTATGATCTATGTATATTGTACTATCAAGTTTATAGTTCCTCTATTTCTCAAATGGTGGAGTTAGTTATTGTTATTTTTTATAGTGGTAGTTGTCAGATTTAGTTTGAAGAATGCTTGTTGGTCCTTTGATTTGTGGATTCAAGTGTTCCATCTTTGAGGACATATCTATTTGGTTTTTGAAGTGTTTCAATTTATTTTCTAGTTATGATTTAACCGGAAAGTGAAGTTATGATGGTTTGAGTTTTATCTTGTCAACTGATTTTGTTTCTGGTTGAGTGTGGTGATGTATCCTCTCTATTTCATACCTTTTTGGTCTAGATGTGCTTTAAATGTTGAATAATGATAGTGATATTTAATGGATTACCTTTTATATATAGGAGTGTGGATGTATGATTTGTGCATGGGATGCACGTGAATTGATGTGAAATGGATTTAAATGATACACAAGCAAATTTGGTATAAAAAAACTGTGAAAGATAATTGTGAAGAGCATTAAGATAGAGTTTGAAGTCATATGTGCTTGTCATGACATTGTTTATTTAACACAATGTTTCAAGGAAAATTTCATGATAAAGAGATCTTGTTCATTTTAGTTCATTTGACCCTTTGCACCTGTTGAAATGTGTGTTTCTTTTGGCAGATTGTGTACCTTTGTATCTTGCCCTGAGACATTAAGTCTAAGTACTGCAAGTCCTTTGTATCTTGTCCTAAGGTTGTGCACCATAGTCGTATAATTCCTTTAAAAGGAAATGAACTCCTTAGCATTGAGCCTAAACTTTGTAATCAATTATTCATATTGTGAGTGTGATTCTCACCATGGTTTTTTCCTGTTAAGGGTTTTCCATGTAAATATGGTGTTCATGTGTATGTTGTTCTTTTATCTTTCATGTTTTATAAATATAGTCTCTAGTTAAGTGTTGGTTAAATTTTAATTGATTAGAAGCAATTTTTTTTGAGGTTAGGACTGTTTCACCCCCCTCTTAGTCCAGTGGCATGTTTAACAAGTATATGGCCCTAATAAGGAACTATTCTAAAATTTTTAAGTCTTTCAAGTGAGGTATTGAATTTAAAATATCAAAATATCATGTTTTCTTATGTTTTTAGTTGGTTTAGTTAAGGTTTTATATTCTCAAACAATGAAAATAAGCAATCCAAGGTATTAGCAAAACAATGGATCATTTGACATTTTCTTAGTGCAATATGTGAGAATATTTTCTATTAGATTAATACCAGACAAGTTGTTGAAATAGGACCATAAGGTATTTTTTCATAGGGCTACACCCCTTGGTCTTGTAGAACTAAAACTATAGAAGGTTTTAGCATTAGGGTTAGACCTTGTTCATTGGAAAATGATATAGAGCCCTTGAAAATAAGAAGTGGCTAACCTTTAGATAATATTTAGGTAAATCAATTGGAGACCACCAATAGATTGGAAACTCTAGTTAGGAAAATTATTTTTCATGCCATTATTCTAGGATCCAATGGTTTGTATAGGGTATTTTAGAAGAAATTTGGTTTTATATCAATTTGTTATCCAAATTTTTTTGTGATATTGAAAGTTATTATTAGTCATCTACAAAGGAAAACACCACTTTGTTCAAAATTTAATTCCTAGTTTATGGGTGGTGACCCTGAGTGTCTCAAAGAGGAATTGATAGTGAGACATCAAAGGAAGTTGTACTCATGAAAGGAAGGTGGTCTTTCTATCAAAAAAATCCTCAAAATAAATTGCAATGAGATCTTCCAAATTGGAAATGGAAGGGAACAAATATTGGTAAATTTGTTATCTCATCAGTTATTGATATTCTTACTCTAGATGTAGAAGTTACCATTACAACACCACCTTAGACTACTAGTAAAGGTTCTTCTTGGTTTAGGTTAAAGAAAAAAATATTTGACCATTTTTATAATGAGCCACATAATAAGACAACATATGAGATTAATTTTTATGGAGATGAGATCCATTATTCTGACCATACAAGAAGAATTTATCAATCTCAACCAGACCTACCATTCGATATGTATTAGAGGTTCCTTATACCTCTCCTTATATGAGGTTGCATTCTCATTAGTTTTATAAAGCCAAATTTATTGATGCAAATCTTTACTCCACATCAAATCATGCATTTGCATCTAACACACAATCACAAATTGATGAGGAGTTGTAGAAGGAGGTAGAGATTTTCAAGGCCCATGTAGCAAGGCTGAAATCCTTGATGGAAAGAGAAGACTTTAATTATAGACTATAGGCCCTCAATATCCCTGATATTTTTAGTGCTATTAGCTATGCAAATGTGTTTGCACAAAAAGATCAATATCGACTAGGGTTCCACAAGTATCTTATCTTTCATTCATAGTCCAACAACCTCCATTTATTAATCAAGTAACACATCTAATCCATGACAAAGGATAATCCAAACCACTATTATTGCAAGGTCAATACATGAAAATACTCTTGCTACTTCAATATATATTTCAAAGCCCCAAGTGAGCTCTCAACCTTTTAATGTTAGTGTTGGGGTTGTAGGAAACATTGTTATAATCCCTTTGCTAGACACAACAATGCAAAATTTAATAATCTTAAATGTGGTTATAATGTTGGTAATCAAAATTTGGATAATTAAAATTTGTAGAGTAATCATCATAATGTTCATGTTTTTTGTTTTCTTTAGTTGCTTCCTTTTCTTTTATGCATGGAGGTTCAATTGACTCATAACCTTCTAATTGAAATGTGTTTTGATGTAATTTCATCAACTCTAACATTTGGACTTCTAACTATCTTTTTCAATATTTTATTATAGCATCTGTAAGCCTTGCTCTTGGTTGAGTATTTAAGGTAGATTCCTTATTTACATCTAGAATCAAAATCTCCCAAATATTCCTCATCTCTTTTGATGTAGCATTTACTTCCAAAGACTTTGAGGTATTTGACAGTTCTAGGTCATCCATGTCATATCTCATAAGGAGTCTTGTCACTATTCACTCTTAGTTATCCTCTATTAAGAATGTAGATTGTATTATGAACTACTTCATTCCAATACACATTAGGCATATTCGCTTCTTTCAACATTGATCTTGCCATTTCTTGAATGGTTCTATTCTTTCTTTCTACTACATTTTGCTGAGGAGTTATAGGAGTAGATAGATGCCTTTTATCCTATTTTCTTCACAAAAAATTTCAAATTCATTTGAAGTGAATTCACCTCCTCTATCAGATCTTATACACTTGATTCTACTTTTCATTTCATTATCAACTGTTGGCTTGAAAATCTTCAACATAATAAAAGCCTCTAGTTTTTCTTGTAAGTAACCCAAGTGATCCTATGCAAGTCATCAATGAGTAACATGAAGTGCCTTTCACCTTGAAGAATCTTTGTTTTGGTGGGTTTGAATCACAAGTCAGTATGAATAAATTCTAATGGTTTGGTAGAAGAAAAATCCCTGGCCTTGAATCTTGTCTTTTTCTACTTCCTAATTTGACATTCTTTACACAAGGTGTTTGCAGGCTTGACAATATTTGGCATGTCTCTAGTTGCATGTGTATAATTGACCTTGAAAATATTATCAAAGTTGATGTGCCCCATTCTTTTGTCCCACAACCAACAGTCACTTGTTTATCCTAGAAGATAGTTTCTTTCATGACCCTCCTTTAACTTGTATACATTTCCCTTAGTCTTGGTTCCTTCTACCACAAATCTTTTGGACCTTGCCTTCCTAATTTCACATCCTTTTTCATGAAATGTGATATTGTGACCTTTTCTACACATTTGAATTACACTAAGAAGATAATGCTTGAGACTCTTAACATAGAGAACATCTTATATCTAGTTTTTTTCCATTAATGCTTATTGTGCCCTTTCGACAATCATTACAAAGGTGTCATACCCAAATTTGACTAATCCTCCATTCCACATCACAAGATTGATGAAATTACTTCTATCACCTATCATGTGGTTGGAACAACCAATATCAATCACCCAAGTGTTTATCTTTTTTTTCATAAAAGGTGGTCCACACATTCATAGACTTTACAACATTAGTATTATTTTTCAGAGTGCAAGACATCTTCGTAGGCTTGATGGTGTAGGAGAACCCAAAGACACAAATGAAGCCTAAAGAGTCTAAAATCACCCATGAGGTGAAAATGTAGTGACCTTGTCACATTGACATTATATGTAGTAGGTTGATAGGTTTGGCAGTCAATAAGACCCAATTGATGTAAGGCATTGTCATAGCTGCATTTATAAGCCACTATGGAAAAATCACCATGTGGGTCAGTAGGAGTCTAGGCATGAGTCAGGAAATAAATATTGGTCTTAGAAATATTAGAACAACCCTTGGAGTCGCCAAATTGGAAAGTTGCAAGTTGACAAAATTTGTTGTCATTTCAAAATGTTGTAAAAAGGGGTAACTAATCCTCCAATGGTTCCAAAGTTGAAAAGTGGTTGGAAAATATTAGGGAGGCTATATTAGGCCCACTTATGTCAATTCCAATGTTTTTGTTGAAGTTGTAGAAGTTGGTGATGTTTTGGAGTTTTGGAGTAATACAATATACTTGGAGTTTCCTGAAAATCTGTGTGTTTGATGTTCATTTTTGATCTGTATAGATTTGTGGATGCTTGAGCCCAATTGGATGAGTTAGGGATGTCACTTACCTTTCATTTGAATCAATTTTAAATTTTTTTAACAATCGGGTTGTAGATATCCATCAAAACATATCCGGACTAGTCACAAACCCTACCAACACCCAGGGTTTTACTATAAAAATGCCCTTAATCTGACATTTTCACTAGAGAACCATAAAACTTGTGGGAAAATATTAGAGGGGAAATCATACCATAATATTTTTGTGTTGGTTTGCAAGGAGGATCCAAGCCTGAGGAGATTGAACTAGCCATAGGCGGGCATCTCTATGCGACCACCTAAACTATAGAAGTAAAAATCATTTGTAGTAGGCAAAGGAGATGGGATCAAGTCCTGAAACCTTGGATTTGGTGGTTTAACATCTTACCCCACCTTGTAGAAAGTGTTGGTTTAGTGAGGGGAATAATATGAGGGGTACTTTCTTTGTATAGTAGGCCTAATTGGCTTAATTAGGTCTGTAAGGACAGTAAGGGCACATACCTTTAAAATTGGGGTTAGAGTCTAAGCATTTGGGAAATTGTGTAACTAGATAAAGGGTATCTGAATCTGCCCTTAGTTTGTCTTGTCCTTTGGAAGTTTATTAAGTTGTGTAAGAAAAACTCAACCGGTAGGGCTACTACAGAAATAGGATAGTTGTGAGACAAGTACCCCCTAGCACATTTGACCGTCAGACTTGATGGATGTTTTGAGTTGGTTGGATCACCGATAGACAAAATCCAATAGGTTTCCATCCCTCCGGTACCGAAAGATTGTCTACCATTCACACAAGGGTTGAATGTTCCCATCCCACTGGTATCGAAAGATACAAATCCTTTATGGATCTTGTCACACAATTTATTGTGTGAGATGAGTACTTGGTAGGTGTGTTGTTTGAAACCTTGAACAAACAAACAACTTGGTTTGGACATAGTAGTTGTTGGTGAGAGAAGATTATCATCTAGTTTGTTGCATGGCTCTGCATCACTTGGAGTTCTTAAGAGAAATCTTCTTCATACATTTTTAGGGTTAGCATTATTATTTTCAACAATCAAGTCCATGAAAATATTTTCTTCTCTATCATCATTTGGAACACTGAGTTCCTCATCATTTAAAGTATAAAAATTCTCTTTGCAATATAGACTTCTTTATAAATTATTTCTCATGAAATTATTGTTTCTATTTTCTAATTATTCAAAAGGACATTTGGAAGCATAATTCAACCAATTTTTTCATTATTAAAATATTTGAAAGGTAACTGACCTTTGTATTTAACTTTGCCCTTCTTCAGATTTCTAACAAAGTTTTCTTCTTCATTAGTACCATTTCTCTGATTAGATGCTTCATTCTTCTCCTTCTTACTACATTTAAAATATTCTTCATTCCTTGGAGCTTCCTTTTTAAACTTTCTAATTTCAAAAACAATAAGGACACCAAATAGTTGATCCATTGAAAATTTATTTAAATCCCTAGCTTCCTCAATATAAGACACTTTAGGACTAGAATATTTCCAAAGAGACCCAAGTACCTTTTGCACCACAACCAATTCTTCAATTACTCACTAAGACCTCTAATTACATTTACCACTTCATCTACCTAGAGTAGATAGCTAACAATATCCTCATCTTTTGACATTCTTAAGTTTTTAAAATTTCTTATGTAATATATAGCTTAGATTGCTTGACTTTAGTACCTCCTTCAAATATGCCACTAAGCTTCTCCTAGACATTCTTAGCAATGCAATAATGCCTTACCTCTATAATCTTATCATTAGCTAACCCACTCAAAATAGCATTATTTACTTTAGAATTATTTTATTATACCTTGATCTCAGTTGAATCAGTTGGAGGAGTAGAGGGATTTGTATAACCATTCTCAATATATTTCTTAACAGAAAAACCAAATTAGGTTAGATAGGTTATTCATCCTTACCCACCAAAAATTGTAGCTTGTTCCATCAAACCAAGGTGTCTTGTATAAATGAGATCCTTTTTGTTCCATCCCGAGTCTTCTTCAAGTTTTTAGGTATTATTAAAGGAACTCAAGTGGCTTTGATACCAATTTTTAAACACCCTAGAATACTTGGGGGGTGAATTAGTATTCCAATATAGTTCGAACCATTTTTCAAACTTTAACCCTTACTTAAAGAAGATCAGCAATAATGAGACACAACATCAAAATTTTCACAAGTAGACACCAAATTGACATGGAAAATCCATTGTGATAAATGTGGTTGGACCTATTGCCCAAATCTATCCTTACAGTAATATAGAATAGAATTACAACTTTGTTTTAGAGCATAAATAGAAGGAAGCAACAACTCCTGAAATCATAGTTTTATGGCTACAACTAAAGAAATTTCACTACTCCATAAGAATTGCAAAAACAAAAAAAGGAGACTACAACCTCAAAATATCATGAATAGTTGATGAATTTCAACTATAACACCTTTGTCTAATCATATCACTAGTTTTTGGATCACTATCTCTAGCTTACTTCTTGGCATATTCAAATGAAATTACTTTCAGCTCACTACTTCTTGTATACATTAAGAACTTATTTTAACAACCTAATACTCACATGCACTTGATAATGATTCATATTTCATTTATATCCTCTTCAAGCATCAATAAGCTTTCTCTAGGTTAACCAGGATGAAATGTGCATCCTTAAGGAGGTCAACCCCAAACATTTCTATAGTGGATGGGAAATAATTGCATACTGAGAAAATATATAGGTAGGATCAAAAACACTTTATCACACATCTCCACATAGGCACAACCATTAAATATTTGGTACAAATATCTCAAGTTAGCATAGAACACACTTAGCCTTTTGTCTAAATATTCTAGTCAACAAACAATACCATTATGTGCATCTCATGAGAGAATCATATGAATTTCAACATCATTATTGTACCATTATTTCACACTATCACATTCAATTTAGCCTCACAAATAAATAGATACTAAATGTTGAATATCTGGGCAACTGAGATGGGGGTGAATCAGTTGATAACTTTAAAGCAATTTATTTTATTCTTTTCACATTAGTATCCAAACCAATAGAATTAACTAAAACATAGATAATATGAAAAACATAAGCATATAAAACATCACATAATGAACACCAGATATGACATGGAAAATCCAAGAAGGGAAAAACCAAAGAGAATGATAGTTCTCAATATAAAATACAGGTTAAGGTGATTTTTACAAATGGTGGCTCATTGCCAGAATGGTCATTGCAGGTGGGCTCACTTCCTAGAAAAAGGCTCACTATCGAAGAAAGAAAGAAATAAATAAAGAATGCCCTACTGAAACATAATTTGAAAAATCGGCCTACTTTCAATCTCTCAACACCAACACACTCTCACTTATCACCAATAGTCAAATCTTTCCTTTCCAATCTCGCATATTTTCAAAATAATGCAACACTTTTTCTATATCTAACACAATCAGATCATCCTCATATATATACTATCTTGTGGGAAGCATAATCTTCCAACTCAGCTAAGATAGAGATCCAAAATAGGTCAACACTAAACATTCTGGTGGTGGGATGGAATGAGAAGTAAACTATACCACAACACACATCAATGGTCAAATCAAGACATTACAATCATTACAAATTCTGGACCGAAAACAAGATGCACACGTTACACCAAAATTTGTTGCACATCCTCAAATTTTGGAATTGATCCAAACCCAAACATTATTGCACAAAACATCAAGAATAATAATGGAACCAAGATACACATGAATAAAATTGATCGACACCATATGAACAACTAGACATATCCGGATCACCAACAACACATTTCATCTACCAACACATCTTCTAGAACACCAAAGATTTTGGGAACACATATTCTAGATCACCAATGGCAAGAACATCAGAGAAATCAATGACAACCATTATGTTGACATCAATGACAATCACTCAACATCATCACCATCATATCTGCAACACTAAAATCCTTAGTCACTTGCACACCAATAAATACAATCTTGAGATATGAAAATTAGATTCATATTTTCAGTACACTAGAACATGTAAAACATGAGAAGAAGTAATATATAGACAATATGTGCTATTTCTCTAAAGTAGAAGGATACAACATTAAGTACAAAGAAATGTAGAGCATTATTGTGACCTATCTCTGTAGGAAACAAAAGTGTCTTTACTCTACATACCCTAGAAATGATTGTATTGGATTTTGTGACTTGAAATGAGAAACATGCAAATATTACACCTAATCCTCTACCTCACATATAAACTGTGTAACCATAACTTCAAAAGTAGATAAATGTGGTAAAATATCCTTAGTCGGGGACACCAAAATTGGCACTACATACATGAGTTGTTTTTGTGATGGTGGAAAATAAGATAGTCCAACTAGGTTGAGAATCCCCTTTTCCAATCACATTAGAATACAAAACCACCAACAAATTAATATGATTGACTAACCCCTTATTCAAGAGAGTCAATTCAGTATCTATGCTCTTAGGGATTATATTCCTTTACCACTTGGAGATGACAATTGAAATGATCCAAAAGACTAGGGTTTTAAACTTGAATCCAAAAATGACTATAATAACAATCTAAAAAATAGAAATCAGATACAGGAACAAAATAGGAATGTGACAATGCACCTGTGATTCAAATCTAGGTTTTTTTGTAGGGACTAATAACTTAATGATGAATGAATAGTACCAAACCGGTACTGAGACGGGGGGGGTGAATCAGTACAGGCAAAAACACAACCTTAAACTGGTTTCTCAACTAACACTTATTCACTGACAGACAAATAGCAGTACCGGTCCTTCAACAAAGTTCAACTAGGAAAATCCAGTGTAACTGAGACAAGCAAAGACCGATTGACACTTATCTTCTCATATAATCTAACTCTTCATTCCCATTTCACTCTAATGCATGAACAGGCAATCTACCATCAAAGATGTACATATTACAACAAGATCAACATGCATCACCACTTAATCAGAAAACAATCATAACATCACATGAAGAGAGCATCACACATGACACACATATTTTTCACATGGAAACCCAACTGGGAAAAACCATGGTGGGGATGAATACCCACAAGCTTTTTTTTGAACTCTTTGGAAGTCCGCTCTATTAGGAGCCTTGTCCAGTTAAAGACAGATACAATAGGTTCTGTTAGGAACTAATCCTATTAGGGATCACTCGATTAAGGGATGGAAACAATACCCGGTTAAGGGTTAAACCCTGTTAAGGGTACCTTGTTAGAGGATTTCAAGAACTCAATAGCTAAAGGATATCAATGACTCAGTAGCTTCGAGTTACCCTGTTAGAGGATTTCAAACAAGCCGGTTAAGGCTACCCTGTTAGGGGATTTCCCAACTGTTGAAGTGGTTAAAGATCAACAGGTATATCAATGACTTGATAATAGTACTTAATGCCAATGCAGATTCACTTAAGCTCCTCTTCACCTTCTGCACTTACACTCTGCAGATATAACTTCTCTCATCTAGTCTGGCAAGAATCACGTATCTCTTCTCTTAGATACACACACACACACACCTTTTTCAAACAACCTTTGAAATAATCACAACATTGACCTTATAGGACAACAGACAGGTCAGTAGCATAAACCCTAAACCCTAGACCTGTTAGGTTAAGTTATTCAAACGGTTCAATCTTGACCGTTGATCATACTATAATGAATATAATAGTCTTGATCCAATCTCAAGACATTCTCCATCATTCATTTTTCATCGATTTCATGGCGAATGATAACCCATCACATGTTATCATCGTTTACGGACTTCACACATTCCTGAGGTAGATAGGAACAATCTTCTTTATGCAAGATCCTTAACGCGCACAAGGCTTACATGGCAACACTATCTATTCTTCGTTATCATGCTAACTTCATCACATAAAGATCACTAATTGAGTCACACAGGCTTGAGGTACTCCAACCAGAAATCTTGAAGTGGAAACTACCTACCAACCGGTAGTCATACAATGCTTCCATGTGCCGGTTCCCATGACTACATGCCAGTTCACCTTGACATGTCAGTTTACCTTGACATGCCAGTTCACCTTGAATAAATATACCGCTTTACTTTGGCATATATACCGGTTCTCACATATGTCGGTTCTCTCTTCATATCACATATTGACATCAATGACAATATACAGTATCATTATGTCCTCATACCGGTTCACATAATGCCAACAATCTCCCCCTTTGGCATTGATGGCAATATTCAAAGATATCTCTCTGCTAACTCATCTTCTCCACAATTTCTACAGATATCTTCTCCGCTACACTTCTTCTACCCCTTTGACAACAATGCCAAAGTGGAGGCACACACATCCGTGTTGCATTATGCTGCTCCTCCTGAGGAGTAGCATCCTTTGATCACATCAATCAACAAAAAAAATGACTATGCAATACCTGACTGATGTGGAACAAATACTTTTAATTTACCTCCTGAAGGGGCAGTACCCCCAATTTAGCTCTTAAATATACAAATGCATTCTTTGGGAAAGGCTTGGTGAATATGTCTACTAACTACTCCTTACTGGAAACATGTTCTAGTGCAATCTCTTTATTTTGAACCTTTTCCCTCAAGAAATGATACTTAAGCTCAAAATGCTTGGTTCTAGAATGTAAAACCGGATTCTTTGAAATATTGATAGCATGTGTGTTACCATAGAATATACTTACCAGTTTAGATACAAGGATTTTGAAGCCATCTAATACATGCTTCATCCATATTGTTTGAGTGCAGTTCATGAAAGCTGCAACATACTCCGCTTCCGCTA
The DNA here is from genome assembly GCF_030272615.1 of Cryptomeria japonica. NCBI lineage: Eukaryota > Viridiplantae > Streptophyta > Pinopsida > Cupressales > Cupressaceae > Cryptomeria > Cryptomeria japonica. The sequence continues at coordinate 276,960,766 of NC_081411.1, read as the reverse complement.
CAGACTGAGAGATACAACTCTACTTCTTACTCATCCATGAGACTAGTCTACCACTAAGAAAGAATGCACCACCAATTGTGCTTTTCCGATCATCCACATTACCTGCCCAATCAGCATCTGTGAATACTTTCAGGTTGAAATCATTGTTGTATGGGTACCACAATCCATAGTCAGATGTTCCCTTTAGATGCCTAAGAATCCTCTTGACTACAACCAAGTGGGATTCTCTTGGACTTTTCTGGAACCTTGCAGTAATGCCAACTGCATGTGCAATATCTGGTCTGCTATGCACTACATAATGCAACTTACCAATCATTGATCGGTATTCCTTCTCATCAACCAATGCGGAATCACCCTCTTTTGATAATTTGCAACTAGTCACCATCGATGTACCAACCGGTTTGCTATCTTCCATGCCAAAGGTCTTCAACACCTCTTTGACATATTTGGACTGAGTGATAAAGATTCCATCTTTCATCTACTGGATCTGCAGTCCAATGAAGAACTTAATCTCCCCTATGAGTGACATCTCAAACTCTTCCTTCATCTCATCAGCAAACTCATGACTCATCTTGTCATCTCCACCAAAGATAGTGTCATCAAAAAAAACTTCACAGATCAGGATCTGATCTCCTTTAGATTTCAAGTAGATATTGCTATCTTCACTTGTTCTCTCAAATCCAATCTTCACAAGATGGGAATGTAGACGTTCATACCATGCTCTAGGTGCCTACTTTAGACCATATAAGGCTTTATGTATCCTGGACATCATATCACTATCTTCAGATAGGGAAAACCCATCTGGTTGCTCAATATACACCTCCTCTTCAAGTACACCATTTAGGAATGCAGATTTTACATCCATTTGATATACTTTGAATCCTTTAAAAGCTGCATATGCAAGAAGCATACAAACTCCTTCCAATCTGGCTATAGGAGCAAAGGTTTCTCCATAGTCTTCTCCTTCTTCTTGAGCATATCCTTTGCACACCAATCTGGCTTTGTTCCTAATCACTGTGCCATCCTCATTCAGCTTGTTTCTGAACACCCATTTGGTGCCAATGATATTTTTATGCTCTGGTCTGGGTACCAAGGACCATGTAACATTTTTCTCTATCTGGTCAAGTTCCTCTTCTATTGCCTTGATCTAGTCTTCATCTTTATGAGCCTCTTTGAATGATTTAGGCTCAAATTCAGAGATCATACATGAGTTTTCTCTGATCTTTCTGTTGTCCTCAAAATTTGATTCCCTTCAATGTCCTTAAGATAATATGGTCTAAACTGGGTGCAGAGAGAACATCAAAGATAAGGAAATTCCAGAAACAACATATGACAAGGTTTGATTTAAACCTTCTACACTTCGGGCTTCCTTAGAGCCCAGGTGGGTATACCTTTGTGAATTAACTTCACACTTTTAAACAATAAACCCACAGCAAACCAGTCCAGAAAACCAGTGGATTCATTCACCTTGAAATCAACTGAAACAATGAATTGAAAATGTACTTAACTTCAGCATTTCTGATCAACAAAGTATGCAATAAACAACCTCGATTAACACCAGTGCCTAGTCACCTGCTGCGCTGATTTGTCACTCTGTCACTTGCCAAAAGAAAAACCATGGGGGCTCCACTTTCGTTTCAACAGGTCTATCTCCCACGTCATCATCAAGACATGTGGACGGCTGACACTCATTCTCGCTATTTCGTGGCCTTAAAGGGTGAGCACTTTACCTTTGCGAAATAGCGCTGACCGTCAGATCATCTCTACAGTCGATCGATATTTAACTCTTCGAAAAGGTTCTCAGAAATGGTGGGCCCACGGACATGTCATGGACATATGGCACCTTGTCACTTTCGGATCTGACTTGTCATTCTGTCATTTGCTGGAAGGAGCCACGGGGTCTCAATAAATTGTTAAGAGCTGTCCTTGCCAGGTCATCTCCACTTGCGGCCTGACTCATCTTTGGGGCCCACTTTTGAACCTTTAATCCTGACCCGCTGACTGTGGTGACTTGTGCCATGTGTTACCTTTTAATATGCCAGAAGAAAACCACGGGGGCCCCACTTTCTTTGACAGCCACATCCTTTACTTCCTCCGTCATGACACATGGACGACTGACATTCATTCTCGCTATTTCGTGGCTTTAAAGGGGAAGCATTTTACCCTTGCGAAATAGCGCCAACCATCGGATCCTTTCCCAAATTGATCGACGTTTACTGGGGCTGACACTTTAGAACGAAATAATATAAGGTGAAAATTTTTCAAATAATCAACATAACCGCCTAGGTTAATAACAAGGGGGGGACACTTCCCACGACCCCATGACCCATGACCTAAGTGAAATAAAGTAACGGCAAAATAGAAACCAGAGGGTTTAAAATAAAAGATAAGGTCTAAAACTTAAAAAACCCTTAAACCCTCTAGGTTTAGAATAAAGCTGAAGCACTTGGGACTACACCCTATTCAAAAATTTTCAAGGTACCACAGCCAATTATGGGGAAAGAAGAACCCAATTTTAAAACAGTGATAACAGCGGCTCTGACTGGGGATGGTTGATTGCGAGATCAACACAAGAAAACTCAGAAACTCTGGAGAAACAGACCAAAACACAGACCAAAACCAGGAAAGCAGGAAAGAAAACAAAATATATACAAACAAAGGACCCACCGCCCATGGACATTAAGAGAAATAATGCTTCAGGAATTGCCCATGCACTGGAAATTCCTGCATTTCATCATTCATATTCTTTAAAAAATATGAATCCTTACCATTCAGGTCACAAACTATAAAAGGGCGAATCCATAGTGATTCAAATTTTTTATGCTTTCCTTTATCTTGTCCTTTTGCATTCCACTGAAGAACCATGTCATCAACTTGAAACTTCCTTAATGATGTCCTTTTATCAAAAAGATACTTTGACTGCAACTGGATTTTCTGATTTTTCTTATGGGCAGTAGTCCTAAGCTCCTCCATTTCTACAATTTGGATCATTCTGTTTTCCATCGGTTCAGATATTTCCATGTCCTCATCCTGCAAAAACTTATACACTGGAAGAAGGTTATTTATTGGTAATCTGGCTTGTGTACCATAGACCAACTCAAAAGGTGACATTCCAATGGATTTTTTAACTGTTATCCTATCTGCCCACAAGGCTAACTTCAACTTTTGATCCCAAGACCTCTTGTTTTCTTCTAAGATTTTCTTGATGATATTTAACAAGCTTTTGTTGCTGGATTCTGCCTGTCCATTCCCCTGAGGGTGATAAGGTGATGAGTAGGACATAAGTATACCATGACTATTGCAAAAACCTACAAATTCTTCTGATCTAAAACACATAGCATTATCCATTACCAATTTCGCAGGTGTTCCAAATCTAGTCACAATACTATCCATCAAGAAATCAATGACAATTTTACTAGTAGCTCTTTTTGTAGGGATGGCTTCTATCCATTTGGTAAAATAATCAGTGGCCACTATAATCCATCCATGACCTCTTCCTGACTTTTCAACAATCTCTCCAATAAAATCAATGCCCCATTGGACAAAAGGAGCTTCTATAGAGACTGGATTTAGGGGTAAGGCTACTTCATACTTGAGCTTAGAAGAAAATCTTTGACATGGGTCACATCTTCGAACATATGCATGGGTATCTTTAAATAAGGTAGGCCAATAATACCCAGCCTGTATTATCTTACCAGTAGTAGTCTTAGCAGAATAGTGGCCTCCACATACTCCATCATGCATTTCAATTAACACCTGTTTGGCTTGAAATTCATCCAAACACATTAGTAGTTCTCCATCTTTCTTTCTCCAGAAAAGATCACCCTGAATGAGCACATACTTTTGTGACTTAAGCTTCAAAGTTCTCTTCTGATTCTGTGTCATTTCTTATGGGAGTATGTTACCTTTCAATACTTGGATTATCTCTGTGTACCAAGGTTGTCTCTCAATACTAGTAACCGAAACATCTTTAACCTCAACATTGTGTATTTCTACATTCATGAGATTTGACTCAGTCATGAGCTTAGCCAAACCTAACCCTCTCACTAATTTAGTAATCTTTATCTCCAAATTGAACTCTTGAATTCTATTGATCCATCTACACCTCTTCCCAGTAACTTCAGACTGAGACAAAATATCTTTAACAGTAGCATGTGGAACATAAGCAATGACGTTTGCATTCACCAGATATGGCCTAAAAGCTTTAACAACTTTAACTAGGGCATAAGCTTGTTTCTCCATGATTTCATATTTCAGTTCTGCTGCCTGCAAAGATTTACTATAGAAGGCTATGGGATGTTCATATCCTTCATTGTCTTTTTGTAATAATACTGCAGCCACCATGTGATATGAAGCAAAAGAAAACAGAGAAAAAGGCTTACTATAATCTGGAGATTTCAACACTGGTGCTTCCTGGATTGCCTTCTTAATCTCATCAAAAGCTTTTGAAGCTTCTTGATCCCAACAAAACTTTGTGTCCTTCTTGAGCAACTTGACAATAGGCTTCACTATCTCGGCAAAGTTTGCAATGAATCTCCTGACAAAATTCACTTTGCCTAAAAAGGATTGAATACCTTTCACATTTTTAGGTTCAGAGACTCTGTTAATTGCTTCAATTCTTTCAGGGTCTATTCTTATCCCTTCCTTGGAAACTATGTGTCCCAATAACTTTCCTTCAGTGACCCCAAAATGACATTTCTTGGGATTCAGTGATACACCAAATTCCAAGGCTTTATCGAACACCTTTTCTAGATGTCCACAATGATCATCAGCTCTCTTTGAGAAACAAGTTAAATCATCTTGGTAAACCACCATAATGATATTTATGAATTCCTTAAAAGCCACATCCATAGCTCTCTGAAATGTAGCTCCTGCATTTTTTAATCCAAATGGCATTCTCACATATACATAGGTTCCCCATGGAGTAGTGAAAGCTGTTTTAAACTGTTTAGACTCCTTTACAAGCACTTGATTGTATCCCGAGAAACCATCCATCATGGATAAAAGATCACAACCTGTCACTCTTTGTAGCATTGCTTCCATGTTTGGGGATGAATAATTATCTTTTAGGGAAGCAACATTCAGATTCCTAAAATCCACACACAATCTGATATCTCCATTCTTCTTCCTTACTGGGACCAAATTAGAGACCCATGAAGAATGCCTTATTGGTTTAATAATTCCCCCTTCTCTCAATTTTGTCAACTCTTGTTGCATTTTTGTTTCTAATAAGGGGTTAATAGGTCTCTGTTTTTGTCTGAATGGCTTAGCATCTGGAAGTAAAGGAACTTCATGCTGAAAAAGATCTTGTCTATACGCCTTTAGGTCTTTATAAGACCAAGCAAAGACATGCTTATACCTTTTCAATAAATTGATAAGATTAGTCCTGATATGGGGGGGTAACTTCTTTCCAATATATATCAACTTGGGGGATGATTCTGTCCCCAGGTTGACCTCCTCCAATTCTTCTAACTTGGTCGTAGATTGCTGGTGTAAATGACTGTCATTATAACTAAACATACTTTCTAACTCCACCAACCCTTTAGGTATCTCGTTAGTTTCCAACTGGACAATATCATTTCCAAACACTGTCTCTCTATCATCCACCACTTCCACCAATGCATTGCAATCAATTTTTTGTCCATCATAATCATCAACACATTGGATGAACCTAAGAATATCTTCATCATTAGCAAAAACTTGCCAATTATATACATTATCAGGGATAGCGGGCCTAGCTTTTATTTCCACAGTGGAAATACCAGTTAGTGTTGCATCATCATTTTTTAAAGCAACATTAGCTAGGAAATCTGCCATAATATTTTTTGTTCGCTCTATCCAATTGATAGAAAAGGCATCAAAATATTCAATAACATCCCAAACAGCATGCTTGTATTGCTTCAATTTATCATTCTTGGATGCACATTTAGATCTTTCCTGAGAGACAACCAGCTCTGAATTGCCCATCACTTTCAACAGTCGGATTCCATGCTTTTTTGCAACCTCAAGTCCTAATAACAGGGCCTCATACTCTGCAGTATTATTTGTGCACTGGAATGCCAATAAGAATGAATATTTAAAGGTTATACCTGATGGGGATACAAAAAGAACCCCTGCTCCAGATCCTTCTTTGGAACAAGCTCCATCAAAGTACATCTGCCACAACCCATACTGCTGTGCTTGTAGCTCGACTACAATTGGGTCAGTGTTCTTCAACTGAGGTGATACTGGCTGAAGTCTGAAGTTATCTAAATCCACATCAATCATACAATTAAGCATACTAGGGTCCACCTTTTCAATTACCTTAGGAGCTCGTGGCTCCCTGTATAGTTTGACCTGATTACCACCAATATGGATAGTAGCATAAGACAAGTCCAGTTGAACATTTCCCCCCACCGCTGCTGCCCACTGCCTAGAAAGCAACATGCCATAATGGGGTTTAGTATCAGTGACAATAACATCCATTTTATAAGTAGCTTCAGGAAATGCAGCTATTTTTACTTCTACATCTTTCATTGTACCTATCACAGGCACTTCTCTGTTATCCATGGCATAACATTTCCCATACACAGTAGTTACTGACAATCCCAATTCTTTCATAACACCATAGGGCATTACATTAGCAGCTACCCCTGAATCTATCATGCAGTTTTTAATTAACTGGTTATTGACTAGCAAAGTAACATAGAAGGGATCCACTTGAGAAGGCTCCTGAGTAATAGTGGTTCCAACATATACCTCTGGGGTTTGGAACTCTTGATCCTTTCCAACTTTATCCGAACCGGTGGGTAATACTAAGTCGTTATCAGATATACTAGAGAATAAAGACAAAGCTGCATCCTTATGTTCTTTAATCTTTAGCAATTCTATTAATGGAACAGTGACTTTCATTTGAGTTAAAGCTTGGGCCATATCAAATGCAGAATTATTACATTTTCTAGTATTAACCTTAACCTTTTCTGTTTTGAATTGACTAGCCTTCTTCTCCATTTCTACCTTTTGCACATCACTAGCATTTTGGTCATCTATGCTTTTAGGTAAGTCCTTAACTTGTTCCTCTTTTTCTTGACTGGCTTTAAGAATAGCAGTAACACTGCTTGATGCCCCTTTCTTTGTGACTTCTTTTACAAACATAGAACCAGGCTCACCTTGATCAGTGTCTCTCTTGGTGCTTCTCAGATTGTAGTTATGTTTTGCTTTAGCGATTGCAGCCTTAGTGAGATTTTTAACTTCTTCCTCACTAGGCCTCCTAAGATGAACTTCTTCATCTTCAATTGTTACCACATTCAAGGTAGGATGCCAACTTAAGGCTAACTGTCCTTGCACTAACTTTTCATTATCCAGCACATCACTGTATTCACTTTGCATAGATTCCTCATCACTTTCTATGATGGTTTCAAACATATTAATGTCAGGCTCTGCTTCTGGCCTCATAGATTCTTCCAGAGCTTGAGCCACTGCACACTAATGAGGAGAATGTGGTCCATCACAAGCAATACACCAAGGAGTATTTTCTATATTATTAACAGTTTTCCCTTTCAAAGGATCTGGTGTGTCTTGGCTTTGGGCAATTTTAGGCTTCTCATCTTGGGGTTTACCATCCTTCCAATTTGTATTGTATGGCATATCATGTAATCTAGGAGGTCTATCCTGCCAGTTATAGTGGGGCTTATCATTTTTGTTGACCTTAGCAGTCAAATCTTTCATAGCAGTAACCAGTTTTTCTATTTTATCCTCCTCTTTAACAACTTTGTTAGGTTGCTGTTTGGTTTCATGCCATAATCTACCATCTGTTCTTCTTCCTAATTTTCCAGATGCTTTTCTATTACTTTCTACATTTATGGCAATTCTAAAAGCATCCCTCAGGTTATGAGGATTTTTATCTCTCAAGATATAAGCCATCTTGGAATCAAATGCATTATAATATGTATTAAGGCACATATTGTCATCTAGCCTCATTACCTGATACAATCTATGCATAGCTTTCTGGAATCTAGCATTGAAATCAGTGACTATTTCATTTTCAGATTTTCTAATGTTATTGAACTCATTCAGCATGAAACTCACATTAGTCTTATCACCGTACTGTTCTTGAAAGCAATTTTTGAACTCTTCCCATGAACCTATACTAGCTACTGGGAGACCTCTGTACCAATCTCTTGCATCATCAACCAGGGATTGAACAAACAATTTCATAATGACATCTTCATCTGCTATCTCATAATCATTTATCAGATCCCCAAATGATTTCAGATGTTCCTCAGCACTGACTGCATTGTTCCCAACAAACTTATGGAGTTTGTCTCTTAGCTCAGTGGGAACATGATTTGGATACCCTGGGATCCCATCAAAAAACAATTGCCTATATTGTTCTAGATTGATTGGCCTTGTTTGAAAAGGGGAAACAGTACTATTATTCCCCATGATCATTTTAGTTTTTTGGACTGGGGATTGAGATGTTTGGGTGTACTGTTTATTTGAAGGTATCTGACTTGCTGAGGCAATGTTAGTATGTACTGCAGGTTGAGTATTGACCTGAGGAAAAGACATGTGTTGGGGATTAGGCTTGCTAAGATCTTTCGATGGGAATGTAATAGGGGGAGCTTTTAAGTAGTTTATCTTTCTTTTAACTTCCTGATTTGCTGCTTCTAACTCAGCCTTTTCCAATTCCATTTAGAGGTCTTCCTTTTCCTTTCTCATCCTTTCCATCTCTCTCTCATGTGCTAGGATCCTATGAGAAATCCCTTCTGCAGTTTTAGACTCTACTTCATCATCTACCCATATCTGTTTCCCTTTGTCTAAACTAACTTTAGGAAGCTGGGAGTCATTAGATACTTCCTTATTTGGCTGGGCTACTGACTTAGAAGCTGGTCTAATTTTAGGGATTAGGATCTCCCTAATCACTGGGCCTTCCTCATCACCTTTTTCCTTTTCCTTAGCAAGCACTTCAAGATCAGCTATTTGTCTAAGAAGCCTATCTCTCTCCATTATTTTGGCTTTAACTTCCTTTTCCTTATTTGCCTCCTTTTGGGCTCTCAGGGATATTAAATGATGAACTCTTTTGTTTAACTCTTCAATCTCTTGAGACATTTTATCCTCATCAGGATAATTTTCTTCAGAGTCTGATGCATTAATTTGATCTATGTTAATCAGACTAATGTTCCCATCTACCGTCCTAGGAACAGAGTGCCTAATTGCATTTGAACTAGTTCTATCTTTTACAGAAACATTAACATGAGATAGGTCTCGACTTAAAATAGGTGCATCATCAATATTTCCAAACAATCCTGAATGGAAACCTAAAATATCATGCTCTGAATCTCTAGAAGATGAATTTGACTTTGCATAGACAGGTCGATCAGGCATCTTACCAGTATTGTTGCTTTTCTGCACCCACGCTGCATTTGATGGCTCATGCATCACAGATCTCTTCTAGCCTCTTCGTGACTGCTCTGGCAGACCTTCTTGCAAGGTTTCATGAGGATGTTTCTTCATGAACGATCTTGTGTTCTTATTTCCTTGCATCTTGCTTGTCTTTCTTTTAGAAAATTCGTATTCTCACAAGGATTGGCTCAATAGTAACAGAGTCGCCACCCACAAAACTATGGGAAAAACCAAAACAAGCAGCCTTACTTACAACACAACAATACTCTCCATAAGTCTCGGTGTAGATCTATATCTTTATCTTTGTTATAACTGGTCCCCAGCAGAGTCGCCACTTTTGTTGTCCTCAAAATTTGATTCCCTTCAATGTCCTTAAGATAATATGGTCTAAACTGGGTGCAGAGAGAACATCAAAGATAAGGAAATTCCAGAAACAACATATGACAAGGTTTGATTTAAACCTTCTACACTTCGGGCTTCCTTAGAGCCCAGGTGGGTATACCTTTGTGAATTAACTTCACACTTTTAAACAATAAACCCACAGCAAACCAGTCCAGAAAACCAGTGGATTCATTCACCTTGAAATCAACTGAAACAATGAATTGAAAATGTACTTAACTTCAGCATTTCTGATCAACAAAGTATGCAATAAACAACCTCGATTAACACCAGTGCCTAGTCACCTACTGCGCTGATTTGTCACTCTGTCACTTGCCAGAAGAAAAACCATGGGGGCTCCACTTTCGTTTCAACAGGTCTATGTCCCACGTCATCATCAAGACACGTGGATGGCTGACACTCATTCTCGCTATTTCGCGGCCTTAAAGGGTGAGCACTTTACCTTTGCAAAATAGCACTGACCATCAGATCATCTCTGCAATCGATCGGTATTTAACTCTCCAAAAAGGTTCTCAGAAATGGTGGGCCCACAGACACGTCACGGACATATGGCGCCTTGTCACTTTCAGATCTGACTTGTCATTCTGTCATTTGCTGGAAGGAGCCACGGGGTCTCAATAAATTGTTAAGAGCTGTCCTTGCCAGGTCATCTCCATCTGCGGCCTGACTCATCTTTGGGGCCCACTTTTGAACCTTTAATCCTGACCCGCTGATTGTGGTGACTTGTGCCACATGTTACCTTTTAATATGCCAGAAGAAAACCACGGGGGCCCCACTTTCTTTGACAGCCACATCCTTTACTTCCTCCGTCATGACACATGGACGACTGACATTCATTCTCGCTATTTCGTGGCTTTAAAGGGGAAGCATTTTACCCTTGTGAAATAGCGCCAACCGTCGGATCCTTTCCCAAATTGATCGACATTTACTGGGGCTGACACTTTAGAACGAAATAATATAAGGTGAAATTTTTTCAAATAATCAACATAACTGCCTAGGTTAATAACAAGGGGGGGACACTTCCCACGACCCCACGACCCATGACCTAAGTGAAATAAAGTAACGGCAAAATAGAAACCAGAGGGTTTAAAATAAAAGATAAGGTCTAAAACTTAAAAAACCCTTAAACCCTCTAGGTTTAGAATAAAGCTGAAGCACTTGGGACTACACCCTATTCGAAAATTTTCAAGGTACCACAGCCAATTATGGGGAAAGAAGAATCCAATTTTAAAACAGTGATAACACTTTCTTCTTGTAAGGATTCTTGCATCCTTATCTCCTATGATCTGCTTAGGATCATGATTCAGCTTGACATACTGAGGAATAGTCTTGACTGGTTCTTCTTGCTTTTCCTCTTCATCCTCATCTTCATCAGTATCAACATTCACCAGTTCAGGAACACTGTTACTGGTACTTGGTTGACTGACAACCGGTTCCTAGAAGGTTGCAACCGGCTCATTTATAGCTTTCTTACTGCCAGTTTCCTCTGGTTTCTCAGAGGTTTCATCAACTCTCACATTGATACTTTCCATAGTTCTCTGAGTCCTATTGTTGAAACACCTAAGAGCTTTACTCTTAGAGGAATATCCTAGGAATATTCCCTCATCATATTTAGCTTCAAGCTTGCCCTGATGTTCACTCCTCTTGATGTAACATTTGCTACCAAATACCCTAAAGTAGCTAACCACAACTGTCTTACCGGTCCAATACTCATAAGGAGTTTTGTCCTTACCTTTCTTGATGAGTACCCGGTTCATTGTGTAGACTGCAGTGCTTACCGCTTCTCTCCAAAAGGTGTGAGCTACCTTTCCTTGAGTCAACATGGTTCTAGCTGCTTCAACCACAGTCCGGTTATTCCTCTCTGCTATGCCATTCTGCTGTGGAGTTTGGGGGGTAGATAGTTGCCTCTTTATGCCAAATTCTTCACAATACTTGTTGAATTCACTGGAAGTGAATTCCCCTCCTTGATCAGTTCTGAGGCACTTGATCCTTTTACCACTTTCCTTCTCCACTAATGCTCTAAAAGATTTGAACTTCACAAAGGCTTCAAACTTGTCTTTTGAGAATGTGACCCACATCATTCTTGAGCAGTCATCAGTGAGAATCGTGAAGTACCTATCACCCTGCACACTTCTAGTTTTCATAGGACCACACAAATCAGCATGCACAAGATCTGTTGACATTTTTGATGTTTATTTTGTGATTGTCATTGATGGACACACACTTGTATTGAGATCCCCTTTATATGTATGACCTCATGCTCAATCGGTATTTGTTCCAACCGGTATGTTGTACTCTAGTCTTTTGACTAGTGGTGATTTTGCAGAATGTGTTTCCTAGTCTGAAGCGGCATGTCGACCCCAAGTAGTTCGCAGATCACAAGCAGTACAAGGAAGCAAAGTGGCACAACACATTTTTACCAGTCTTCATTTTTGTCAAATTGGCAACCGACATTTTTGTCAAACCGGCAACCGACATTTTGTATCAACCGGTAACACTCTGTGATGAGTTACCAACCGGCATTTTGTGATGAGTTACCAATCCACTGATTGTTTGATGGTGCTGACACATTGATGGTGATTCTTGTGACGTGTTACTGAGTATGTCTAGATTCACTGAACCTAGGAAATTGTAATGTAATCCTATTGGACCGACATGAAATCAGATTCCTTTAAAAGGACATCATGTCTAGGTTTTTTAAGTTGTTGAAAGAGCTGCGAAGAGGGTTTATGTTGAGCTAGGGTTTAAGGTGGAAGAGCAGAGCGATCATATTAGAGAAGATCGAGTTGTAACTGAGAGTGAGATAGAGAAGGCTGAAGTAATGCTGGAATGCATTAGCTGTGAGCAATACTAGATCTAACCAAGCAGTTTGTGCTAGTAGATAGATCAAACACTTGTTGATTACTCACCTCTTTGACAAGTTTGTAGCCCTTAACCGAGTAGGCCTCAAAGCCTTTGTAAAATCCTCTAGCAAGGTGGTTCACACATGTGAATCTAAAATCCTCTAACAAGGTAGTCTTTAATCGGACTTATCTCCTAACAAAGATTGAGATTCCTAACAGGATCTGTTCTGGTGAAGAACATTGTAAGACCTTAACTGGTCTGGTTCCTATTCTGCAGAAAATGACTTGTGAGTTCCATCTCACCATGGTTTTTCCCAGTTGGGTTTCCACGTCAAATATATTGTGTTATGGTTGCATTTCTTTTGTGGGTGAATGGTTTATTCGCATTTTGGTTTCTATGTGTGATAACCGGTTTATCTCTAGACTGTGTAAGTGTTTTAGTGCAAAGATTTTTGGCATACTAATTCACCCCCCCCTCTTAGTATTTATCAATTGGTATCAGAGCCGACCTTTCTATAAGTTTAACCACTTGGAAAGAGATATGGGAGAATACACATTGAGGGAACTTATTCAATGACTCACTAAGTCTGAGCAAGCCTATGATGATCTTATGGTCAAATACAAGGAATCTCAAGCAAAAAGAAGAGAACATGCAGAGAGGCTGATGGAGCTATCTGAAAGCAGTTCTGTAGATGAAGCTAACATGGAAGCTATGATCGCTAAAGTGAATAAGCTGAATGATTCAAACTCCAATCTGAGAAAGGAGTTGGAAGGACTGACTATTCAGTTTAGCCAAGAGCTTGAGAACCGGAGAAAGGCTGAAGATCTGATAAAAGATAGAGATCATGAGATCTCCAAGTTGAAACAAGAGATTAGTGCACTAACTGCTTGCCTTCATGAGAGCAGAATGGAGAAAGAAGACATCCAAGGAGAACTGAACATTGCCATCTCAGAAAATGCAAGTCTTATGGAGACAAACACTACTATTTCCAAAGAACTCTTTGAATCAAAGGAAATACTAGCTAGGTTTGGTAAAAGTATAGTCAGGCTAGAGCAAAAGCTTGAGTCATCTAGACCGACAAAGAATACCAATGGTCTTGGTTTTTCTGGACATGAAGAAGGAGAATCCTCAAGGACAAATTCTGAAGCATCAAAGAAGCAACTGACACTCAAAGGAAAAGGTAAGCAAAAACTCAAACCTGTTTTCTTTAACTGTCTTAAAGAAGGACACACTGCCAATGTGTGTAGGAGCAAAGCCTACAATAATTTTCCTTATTTTATCAACAATATACCTAGATCCAATAAGTTCAATGGTCATTGTTATGCATGCAACAAGTTTGGGCATAGAGCATTTGAATGCAGGTCTGTAATGGATAACACCAGAAGATATCCTCAGAGGACCAAAGGAACTAGTCCTGAATCTTTTATGAACCGGAACCACAACCGGTTTAATGTCTTCAAATATCAGTCAAGAAGTGGTGGTCATCAAGCGAAAATCGGATGGAGAGAAAGTTGTATGATCTGTCATGGTCATGGTCACACTATTGCAACATGCATAAGGAAGAATGGAAACATGTACAATGGACCTTGGAGAGCACCTGGACTTGTTTGCTATCACTACAACAAACCGGGTCACATTGCAAGATTTTGCAGAAGCAGAAAAAGTATATCTAATGATATACCGGTCACTCAGGAAGGAGAAATAGATGTTGAAAAAGTTCAAAAAGACATGAAGAAAGTATGGAAGGAGAAACCAGTATTATTGGAGGAGGAACCTATTTCTACACCCAGTGTGGAAATGACTGAACTGACAAACTGAGCCTCAAAGGCTTAGGGGGAGCAAATGGCAAAATGCTTTCGAACCCCCGGTTAACACCGGTAAAAGACCTTAACCGGTATGCTACACTTGTCACTTGACAGAAGACCAGAAATGGTAAAGAGACAAATTAGGGTTTATGCCCTAATATAGGAGCATTAATGATGGTAGGTGAGAGACATGTATAAATGCAATTTTCAAATCATTTCTCACTATCTGTTTTTCGAGCGAAGAAAAGTTTTTAAGTACAGAGCGAAGAGAAGGCAATTTGAGCTTAGATTTTGAGGAATTGGAGAGATTTGAAAGAGATTCAAATATAGTTTGCAATCGGCAGTGGAGAACTCAGAGCGGTGATTTGGCATCCGACGGAGAGCAAAGCAAAGCAGAATCAGGAAGCCCTAAATTCGCGTGTGAAAGGTATTTTTTGTATTCTTGAAATACTCTTCAATGGCTTCTGCATCTCATACCAGTTCAAGCACATCCATTGAGTCAAAAAATTTCACTTAGAGGAAGTCCAAGTATAATGCTTTGTCACAAGTCCCAGCTGGAGTCATAGTCGAAGAAGGAATTTCAGACTATATTGATTGCAAGATAGAAGACCTAGGGTCCTTAGCCATTCATACTCAATTAGGTCTATTTTGCGATAAGGACAAAAGGATCAAACCGGAGTTCAGTATCTTAGAGAAGAAGAAACTCCATAATGCCGTGTATTTTCTAGAAGATTTCATAGAGGATCACATCAGAATCATCCTGAGTAGAGTCCATGGTGACAAGATGTACCTGGAGAGAATGCATGATATCACACTTGAGGCAATTCATGCAGTCACCGGTTTCTGCAACACAGGGGAAGTACTAGCTCTAAGAATGGTAAGCAAAACAGAAATGACCAAGCTCACTAGTTCGACAAGTGATTCATGAGGTATGATAGTTAATCCTATCAAGGATGAACTGGTAAAATACACCTGCATGGTGGTAGGCTACAGGACATTCTCAGCCTGCAGGATTAATTATGTATCTGCTGCAGTGGTAAATGCCGCTTACCGGATGATTATAGAGGATAAATCATTTGACCTATGCACCGGTATGTAGAGGCAACTCCTGTCAAATCTCAAGGAAATAAAAAAGGACAATTCGTTGAGATTTAAATTTGGACAACTACTGGTAGGATTGTTTTTCTATTTCCAAGGCTACTTTCCGGGTGTAGGAGATGTCTAGTGGTCCCCTGACCAACCGGTAACCAAGCAGATAAAGGAAAGTGTTGAAGCCATTGGAACCGGCTACCCTGAGATCCCGAACAAATACTTTGATGAGTTCAGAAGAAAAATAAGTCAGAGGATGCGAATCTCAGGTGACATAGTGAAGAAGTATGAAGACGACATCTGTTTCACTATTCAGGTGGACAAATGTCTAATGGAGGCTGTTGAGCCTATAATGGAGGAAGTGGAGCCTATGGGCTATGAAGTCATGTATGACATGCTAGAAGGGTATGCTTCAACCCTTATTGCCTTGCCTCTTGATCCAAAGGTGAAGCGAACTAGAACCTACTTAGAGAGGATCGCA
The DNA here is from genome assembly GCF_030272615.1 of Cryptomeria japonica. Lineage (NCBI taxonomy): Eukaryota > Viridiplantae > Streptophyta > Pinopsida > Cupressales > Cupressaceae > Cryptomeria > Cryptomeria japonica. The sequence continues at coordinate 276,944,764 of NC_081411.1, read as the reverse complement.
CCAGTTGAAGAACCATCGGTGAAGAAGGGAAAAGAACCGGCAGCCAAGAAAGCTAAGGCAATGCTTGCGGCATCAACACCAACTACCACTGAGACTCCAAGAGTGACCAAGTGGTCACCGACAAAGAAGAAACCAGAGGTAACACCGACAAAAGTCTTCGAAAGAAAGAGGAAGACTAAGGCAAATGAACCGGACTTTGAAGAAACTGAGTCTGATGAACAACCAAAGAAGGCTAGACAGACCAAGAAGGTGAAGAAGAATGAACTGGCAACATCCGCACCAATAAATATAGATATCTCCTCTTACAAACCTTTGACACATTGTCAAAGAATAGTAAAGAATATTAGGAGAAAGTTACTTAATGATTTAATTGATTATTATGATGATTTCAATACTGAGATAAAAGATGAAGTACTGTAGGAGATTATTCTTTATTTATGTAGAAATAACCGGTCACCATCAGAGATTAAATCTCAGACACTGGATTCATTGTATAAAGCATTGGATAACAAATGGCACATTGCCATTGAAAAAGAATAAGAGATTAGGGAGAAAGTGTTTGCACATTACTTCCCCGAACTCTCAAATTCAGAATTATTTGATGTATTAGATCAAAATAAAGGTCTCTTCTTCACAAGGAGAAGAAGACTCTGGTTGTTGGAAGGGAGATTTGATGATGTAGAAAAGGATACACATCAACACATGGCCCATGCTATCAGTTCACACAAAGCTCGAATGGCCAACCTCTAAGCGAAAAAGGAACCGGATATTTCCAAACTGGATGAAGTTTTTGATGAAGAAGGAAACATGTTGGAGGAACCAATCGACACCATAGATGTCAATGCCCTAGATACAGAAGATATCACTCAGGATATACCATCTGAGGGAACTAAACAGGGGCAACAGGCCGATCAGGGTGGTGAACAAGTTGTGGACACATAGCAAGCGGCAAAAGACAAAGAAGAAGAGAAAAAGAAGAAGGATGAAGATGAGAAATAGAGAAAGGAGGAAGAGAAAAAGAAAAAGGAAGCGGAGAAAAGAAAAGATGAAGAGAAAAAGAAGCAACAAGAAGAAAGGAAAAAGAAAGAAGAAGAGGACAAAGAAGAAAAGAGGAAAAAGGAAGAAGAAGAAAAGAAGAAGAAAGAAGAGGAAGAAAAGAAGAAGGAAGAGGAAGAAAAGAAGAAAAAGGAAGAGGAAGAGAAGAAGAAGAGGGAAGAAGAAGAAAATGAAGAGCAGAAGAGGAGAGCAGAGGAGAAGAAAAAGGCAGAAGAAGATAAGGAAGAAGAGAAGAGAAGAGAAGCGGAAAAGAAGAAAGCTGAAGCAGCCAAGGAATGTGAAGTGGCTAAAGGCTCTCAGTTGAAGACTCCGAAGGCAACTGGAATTCAATCCTCACCGGTTGATCTCTCTAGTCCTATCAATCTCCAATCTGCAAGCAAGTCAAAACTTATACAGAGCATCAAGGTTTCTCAAGAGCACCTTGAGATCATCTGCAGGAAAAAGGAACAAGACATCATTCAAGCAGCTGTAGACACGCTCATCAATTTAATCCTTGGTACTAATCTTCCTAACACTGATTCATCACTTGCACAACTCAAACTTCTATGTACTGTAGTGGATGATCAGGTGCAGAGTCTAGAAGAAGCAGCTAAGGCCAATGTAAAGAAAGAGCACCAAAGGGCTCTTAATGTTGCTCTGGTGAAGAAACTGAATGAGCTTAGGAATGAACTGTAAAATGATCAAAAGGACATAAGGAGTGCTTTGGATGAGGGAAACTTGCTACTTAGCAAAATCTGTCAACCTCATCTATTTTGTGATGATGTGCTAGCTAAGAAGAAACAGCTTCAAATGGACTTACAGTCCTACTTAAGCACATTCAAGACTCCTTACGACTCCTTTGCGGCATATGGGCAAACCGTTCATCAGTTCCAGATCCAGTCAGCCAAGATAGAGCAAGAGATCAACACAAGATCTAGGGATTTGTAGGAACTCCAACTAGTATTACTTCCATGACTGCAAATTCTTCAAAAATGCTATCTGAACCTGGAAGCACTAACAGTTACCCAAGAACTGAGCACAATAGATTCCATGGAGAAATAGGTATCACAAATGCAGACAGAGAAGGAAGTGGCGACCTCCCTACTTGAGTCTTGGTCTCTCTCCATGAAACAATTTTTGCAGGACTACAAAGTGGTTTTTGACAAATATTATTCATTATTGTCATAAACTCTTTTATATATATATGGAAACAGGTTTTTGCAGCGGTACTTTGTCATTGTTGGCAAAGGGGGAGAAGCACATGGTTTAAAATTTTGATATATCAGGGGGAGAAGTATATCAGAGGGAGAAGTATCTGTTTTTGAAATTTTGATATATGCTGTGATATATGCTATATGCTCTGATGATTATGCTCTGAATGCAAAATTGTTATACACTCTATTGATTAAAGGATAGTGTATATGCTTAGGGGGAGCAATTTTGTTAATGGCAAGTTTTTGTTGTAAAACACTTAGATGTCAAAATTTTATTTTCCTAAGTGTTGCCATCAATGCCAAAGGGGGAGATTGTTGACATTTTTGATGTTTATGTTGTGATTGTCATTGATGGACACACACTTGTATTTAGATCCCCTTTATATGTATGAGCTCATGCTCAACCAGTATTTGTTCCAACTGGTATGTTGTACTCTAGTCTTTTGACTCGTGGTGATTTTGTAGAATGTGTTTCCCGGTCTAAAGCGGCATGTTGACCCCAAGCGGTTTGCAGATCACAAGTGCTATGAGGAAGAAAAGCAGCACAACACATTTTTACCAGTCTTCATTTTTTTCAAACCGGCAACCGGCATTTTTGTCAAACCAGCAACCAGCATTTTGTATGAACCGGTAACACTCTGTGATGAGTTACCAACCAACATTTTTTGATGAGTTACCAATCCACCAATTGTTTGATGGTGCCGACACATTGACAGTGATTCTTGTGTCGTGTTACTGAGTATGTCTAGATTCACTGAACCTAGGAAATTGTAATGTAATCCTATTGGACCGACATGAAATCAGATTCCTTTAAAAGGACATCATGTCTAGGTTTTTTAAGTTGTTGAAAGAGCCGCAAAGAGGGTTTATGTTGAGCTAGGGTTTAAGGTGGAAGAGCAGAGCAATCATATTAGAGAAGATTGAGTTGTAACTGAGAGTGAGATAGAGAAGATTGAAGTAATGCTGGAATGCATTAGTTGTGAGCAATACTGGATCTAACCAAGTAGTTTGTGCTAGTAGATAGATCAAACACTTGTTGATTACCCACCTCTTTGACAAGTTTGTAGCCCTTAATCGGGTAGGCCTCAAAGCCTTTGTAAAATCCTCTAACAAGGTGGTTCACACATGTGAATCTAAAATCCTCTAACAAGGTAGTCTTTAATCAGACTTATCTCCTAACAAAGATTGAGATTCCTAACAGGATCTGTTCTGGTGAAGAACATCGTAAGACCTTAACCAGTCTTACCTTAACTGGTCTGGTTTCTATTCTGTAGATAGTGACTTGTGAGTTCCATCTCACCGTGGTTTTTCCCAGTTGGGTTTCCACGTCAAATATCTTGTGTTATGGTTGCATTGCTTTTGTTGGTGAATGGTTTATTCGCATTTTGGTTTGTATGTGTGATAACCGGTTTGATTGTCAGACTGCTTTACCGGTTTATCTCTAGACTATGTAAGTGTTTTAGTGCAAAGATTTTTGGCATACTAATTCACCCCCCCCTCTTAGTATTCATCAAGATCAAGCAAGTTGTCAGTAGTGAAAGATTTACCTTTAAAGGTTGAGGAAGACATTTTCCCCAATTGACACTCTCTGCACAAGGTATTATCCGGTTTTCTTAGCACCGACAACCCTCTAACTACCTTGATCTTACTAGCCTTCACAATGTTATCAAAGTTTACATGGCAGAGTCTCTTATTCCATATCCAGCTATCATCAAATCTATCCATAAAACATGTACTTATATTTGAATTCAGCTGAAATAGGTTACCTTAAGTTTGCATAACGGTAGCCACAATTTCACCATTCTTTCCTTTGATTCTGCACACTCCATTCTTGGATTCTAGGGTGAGACCACTATCATTTAGCTGGGCAACACTTAGAAGGTTGTGTCTGAGACCATCAACCTAATACACATTGCCAGCACTACTCTTTCCATTCAGAGAGATGGACCCTTTTCCTTTAACCATACATGGTGCATCATTGCCAAAATGAACCACACCACCATCATACTCTTCCAACGATAGAAACTTGCTCTGGTCACCAGTCATATGGTGAGAGAAACCACTGTCACTAATCCACTCATTGGAATTATCAAAGTGGGAGATAACAGCCTTCTTGTCTGACACATCCTCCTTTACAGCAACAAACACAATGTCTTCATTCTCTTCATCTTCTGATTCCTCATCTATGACACCTTCATCAACTGCAACAAAATAGTTTCTCTGGTTTCTTCCTTTGAATTTCTTGAATCTTTCTGATTTATCCTTGTTGTCACTATTAGGATAGTTCATAGCAATATGTCCTATCTGGTTACAAGAAAAACATTTCAAAGGGAGCTTACCTCTGTATTTACCGGTTCCTTTTGGAAATTTCCTGGCAAGAAGAGCTTCAAATTCCATTAGAAACTCCTCATCATCCATTACTCTGCTCTGTCTTGGTTCACCACTAGTGCTTGCTTCTTTTCCTTTTCTGGATGGTACAACAGAAGCTCTAAAAGCTGATTCAGTCTTTTGAACACTGCCATCAAAACTATTTAGCTCATATGTTGTCAACTTTGCAATGATGGAATCCAGGGATGCCTTAGTCTTGTCTATTGATCTCAACTCCTGAATAGCAGCAACTCTTATTGCATAGACCGGCAATAGGGATCTCGGGACTTTGCTTACTACAGTGGAATCTTCCATTTTACCACCTGCACTCCTGATATCTCTGACAATAGTTTTGATTCTAATACCATACTGTTGAATGGTTTCACCTTCAACCATTCACATGTCTTCAAATTTCCCTCTAAGACTTTCTTCCTTAACTTGTTTTACATGCTCATCACCTCCATAGATATTTTCAAGAGCATCCCATACCTCTTTGGGATTAACCTTATCTTGGACATCAATGAACTCAATGTCAAATAAACTACTGATTAGGGCTTCCATGACTTGCCCATTCTCCTGTATTTCTCTCTTTTGATCATCGGTGAGAGTACCGGTAGGGGCAACATAGGGATTATAACCATAGCTCCAGTGTTGAGCACCCATGCTTCTGATGAATATCTTCATTCTGTCTTTCCATATACTAAAATTTTCCTTGTTAAACTTTGGACCTTCCCTCTTCATCATTACAATAGAATCTTTCCCTCAAGCGGTTAAGCTTACAATAGAGAGGACCTGGAGGATGCTCTGATACCAATTGATAACTTAATGATGAATGAATAGTACCAAATTGGTACTGAGAGGTGGGGGTGAATTAGTACAGGCAAAAACACAACCTTAAACCAGTTTGTCAACTAACACTTATGCACTGATAGACAAACAACAGCATCGGTCCTTCAACAGAGTTCAACCAGGAAAACCCAGTGTAACTAAGACAAGCAAAGACTGATTGACACTTATCTTCTCATATAATCTAACTCTTCATTCCCATTTCACCCTAATGCATTAACATGCAATCTACCATCAAAGATGTACATATTACAGCAAGATCAACATGCATCACCACTTAATCAGAAAACAATCATAACATCACATGAAGAGAGCATCACACATGACACACATATTTTTCACGTGGAAACCCAACTGGGAAAAACCACGGTGGGGATGAATACCCACAAGATTATTTTTGAACTCTTTGGAAGTCCGCTCTATTAGGAGCCTTGTCTAGTTAAAGACAAATACAATAGGTTCTGTTAGGAACCGACCCTGTTAGGGATCACCCAGTTAAGGGATGGCTACAATACCCGGTTAAGGGTTAAACCCTGTTAAGGGTACCTTGTTAGAGGATTTCAAGAACTCAATAGCTAAAGGATATCAATGACTCAGTAGCTTTGAGTTACCCTATTAGAGGATTTTCAACAAGCCGGTTAAGGCTACCCTATTAGGGGATTTCACAATTGTTGAGGTGGTTAAAGATCAACAGGTATATCAATGACCTGATAATAGCACTCAATGCCAATGTAGATCTGTTTGAGCTCCTCTTCACCTTCTGCACTTACACTCTACAGATATAACTTCTCTCCTCTAGTCTGGAAAGAATCATGTATCTCTTCTCTTAGATACACACACACACCTTTTTCCAACAACCTTTGAAATAATCACAACATCGACCTTATAGGACAACAGACAGATTGGTAGCATAAACCCTAAACCCTAGACCTGTTAGGTTAAGGAATTCAAATAGTTCAATCTTGACCATTGATCATACTGTATTGAATGCAACAGTCTTGATCCAATCTCAAGACATTCTCCATCATTCATTTTTCACCGATTTCATGGCGGCTGATAACCCATCACACGTTATCACCATTTACGAACTTCACACATTCCTGAGGTAGATAGGAACACTCTTCTTTATGCAAGATCCTTCACACAAACAAGGCTTACGTGGCAACACTATCTGCTCTTTGTTATCATGCTAACTTCATCACATAAAGATCATTGATTGAGTCACATAGGCTTGAGGTACTCCAACTAGAAATCCTGAAGTGGAAATTACCTACCAACCGATAGTCATACAATGCTTCCATGTGCCGGTTCCCATGACTACATGCTAGTTCACCTTGAATAAATATACCGCTTTACTTTAGCATATATACCAGTTCTCACATATGCCATTTCTCTCTTCATATCACATATTGACATCAATGACAACATACAATATCATTATGTCTCATACCGGTTCACATAATGCCAATAGGGATTGGGTCAAACTAAGTGAATTTTTCTCGAGGCTAAGAAGTTGACCGAAAATATGGATCTAAATTTTTGAAGACCTATTCTAATCACTAATAAATTTTGAGCTAATTTTGAGGGGACTATGGAACCCAAGACACATTGCTCCCAAGACTATGATGCCCTAGGTGATTAGCTCCCTACAACTTTGACAAAAAATGTAGATTTAGGTTTGTGGAAGTGTTAGAAGGTGGATTTATCTGTCAAAATTGGATCTATACATGTAGTTGGACCTACAAGACAAAAAAATGGTGTGTGTTTGTGGTTATATAGGGGTTTGCCTTAGTCAACCCCCTATTTTGGTGATTTCCACCTCCACAAATAGCCGACATTGAAATTGGAGTTGTGTGTTCTATTGAATATTAAGTGTGCATAAGATTTCTATGAGATAATAATACATAAAAGATACCCTAGAGGTCTACTCTAGTGTGTTCGAGTAAAACCCTAAATGATATTGAAAATAAAATTGGATGAGTCACACAACATGAAAAAAGTGAAACTTAGATTTGAAGCTTGTATGTCAAAAAACGAAAATAACATGAAATCATACCACACCCAAAGGGAGCGGTATTAGCCAATCATCAATCAGTAATTCCCTATTATCCCCTAGCATCTCTTGAATCTTCTATGTTGATGATAAAAAATGAATTGAAGTCTTGATGTTAGTTGATTTTCCTTTAATTTGTAGATCTTCACTTCATAGAATGTCTTCAAATTGTATAGCTAAACCTTTCACAATTGCATCCTCTCTAAAATAAGATGAGATAACTTGTCTTTATACCTCCCTAATCATTCTAGGGTGTAAAACTTGGGGCATGCTAACACAGGAAGATATTTCCCACTTAACCTAGTTGATTGTTATGTGGTTCAAATTTGAGAAAAAACATTGGAGTGTGGGTCACCCAGGTTAGCCTGCTCCTGCCAATGTGGTCCCAAATTAAACCTAGATATTTGGAATACTGAGGAGAGGCTAGGATTAAATGTAAATTGGGTTTTAAAATTGGGGTCAAATATGGAAGGCCATGCATGTTAAATTAGGGCCTGATTAGGTAATGAATGAGAAGGTAAATGCATTAAAGGGCACACCTAAGATTTAAGGGCCCATGTAATGTTTTCTTGATATTTAGATTGTGAATTGACTAATATATTTGAATATAATGCAAGTGAAGTCTTATAATTCATACTAGAATGAAACACACTAAAATGAGTGCTAAGCAAGCCTAGAATTTGGCACCCTTAGTAAAGGTGTACAGTTTATGATGCTACAGTTTCATTGCAACAATCTATCAATCAAAGAACTTTTTACATCCAACCATGAACTTTAGATGACCAAATTTGGTCAATACAATTTGACATCCAACCATGACCATCAGATCCTCATATCTTGACATTCAACCATGCACATCTAATCAACATAGTTTGGAAACACACTTTCACAACAACTACAACAATATCCCCCTTTGGACATCCAAACAAGAACATTCAACATCATAGTTTAACACCAATGACAACACACTGTCACCACAACTACAACAATATGTGACATGTCATACATGATTTCATTATCAACACTAAACCAAATAAATTGTATAAATTGATAATTCCTATTAGCGAAAACTTTCTTCTACTAATGAATACCAAGTTCAAAAACAAAGTTTGTAGTGATGGTGCAAGAAATGAAATGACCTAATATGGTTTAAAATCCTATCCATTTTTAAGGTGGTACTAGAAGGAATAACTGAGAAACCTATTGTTAGCTACAATAGAGTCCTAAAATGAGCCAAATAGAGACCAAATAAGAAAAAGGAATATAAAACCCTCCAAAATTAACTTAATTATTAAATCTCATATAAAAATATAATAATGCCTATTATACTTTGTTCCTTTATAGTTTCCCTTGTGAAATGGGTGATAATGTAATTGATATTAGTGAATGCAAATGTATCAAGATGCCTTTAGCTATATGAAGCCATATAGAATCAATTGAGCTCTTGTTCAATTACTATAAATACTTGGTTATCTATAATTTTGGACCTTTTATAATTTATAGGTCCTTGTTGGGTTGTCATTTTATGTACTTTACTAGAATAGAACTTTCATATACTTGTATCTATTAATTTATATTAATACAAGTTTAGGCTTTTGTGTTTAATGTAAAAAAATTCTCAAGATGACACACTAATGAAACTATAATTATAATACATAATTGAAGGAAACAAAAGTCATAAACACAAAGTAATTAGAATGCAGCTAGTTTGAAAAAGAAAAAAACTAAAACAGAGTATATACGAGCTCAAATAGAGCCTCAAATTTTCCTAAAATAAGAATGAGTTAGAATTAAAATCTAGCAAACTATGATTTTTTGTATATTTGTATACAAAAAATCATTAAACATTATACGACTACAAAGCTCTTGTAAAATTACTCCAAGTCAAAAGTATTACTTTGAGAAAGAAGCTTGTGTGGCGATGAATGATGATGATGGAGTTCACAAGAAAAATAAAAGTTCTAATGATGTAGCCTACTCTAAAAGTTAAATACATAGTGGTTATATATATATATATACATATATATATGTATATATATGTATATATATGTGTGTGTATATATATGTATATGTATATGTATATGTATATATGTATATGTGTGTATATATATATGTATATGTATATGTATATGTATATGTATATGTATATATGTATATGTATATATTTATGTATATGTATATATATATTTATAACATAAATATATATATACATATACATAAATATATATATACATATACATAAATATATATATATACATATATACATAAATATATACATATACATAAATATATATACATATATACATATATATACATACATATATACATACATACATATACATACATATACATACACACACACACACACATATATTCATATATATGTATATATATCCATATATATGTATCTATATATATGCAAGTAAAAACCTTCTAAAATAGAATGGAATGACTAAAATTAGAGGAATTAGTCCTAGAATTATGTCATGCCCAAAATTTAGGGCAAAAACGGAATTTTTTTTTTTTTTAAATACTAATTAATTAACAAAGTTCGCTAACCCAACATGAATTAACATATTCGCCATATCTATATTCGAGCTAACTCTGATACTAAACTAAGTAACGAAATTAATTAAAATTAATTAAATCAAACTCATAAAAAAAATAGTAGATGAAGATAAATTTAATCTCCAATAAGACTATATAGTCTAAAATCCATTTTTAAATCAATAATCAAAATAATCGATTAAAGTGTCATTTAATTTAGATAATTAATTTACATGGGAAAAATTAATTACGGGTAGCTATTAATCAATTTTTAGAAAGCTAATTTGAAGTTATTTTTCTAGCATCCATTCTAACCTCAAAAGAAAGGTGCTTAAATTAATCCCTTTTAAATCCAAACTTAAAAGAAAATGCTCTAATTAAATTAACTAAGGCACGATTAAGTGTCTACCACACTAAATACATTTAAAAATATAAGATTAGGCTTTATTCTTTAAATTTATCCCAACTTCCTATTTGTATATCATATATGGGTATTTAAATATTTAAATCTATATATAAATACATACCCAAATATATATAAACTCTAGGGATACACTAGAGTATATTTTAGGGTCTAATGCCATGTAGGCTGATTGATTGAGGGGTTTATTGATAGGAACTTTGACATTTTTTCTACCTTATATGAAATAATAGATAATATTGCCTCTTTTCAAATGAAATCAAGTTTTGAGATGGAAATGATAACCACATGGTTTGTTAATACCAACCCTTGGCCTACAAGTTAACCTGATTTATTTATGTGTTCTTCTAGTAAGACACAAAGGGACTTACACAATTACTCTAATCAAAAAATATGGGATATATCTAAAAGATAAATAAATTCAAAATATTAATAAATCTAAGCTTATTTTTTATTGATATTGGATTAGTTTTTTGGTGGAGCACATGAAAAAACAACCCAAGTGTTGTTGTTTGCATAATTTTACTACTAGAAATAATATTATTCATCAATTATTGATTGATGATTTTCTAGTCCTAAATTAGTCATTTAAGTCAAGCAATAAAATTGTCAAATAAATGGGAGGAAGATAATAGTAGATATGAGTATCCTAAGTTTAGAACTTCCATTGTAATATTTGAATGCATCATAAATAAATAGAAAACTAATTATTTCTTACTTAACTAGATAACTCACAATATCATGAGATTAGACCACTCTTTTAAGGAAATTTAGATAATGAAATAAGAGCTATTAATCACCCAACTTCTTTTGCAATCTAATAGAATACTCCATATAATGAAATAAAAAAATCTTGGACACTAACCATACAAGGAAAAATATAGTTAGCAAGTAGTCAATGGTATAATAACAAGATTAATTAAATAATTATTTTTATGAGAAAAGTGGGAAGAGGGTCTCACACCCATAAGTTTAAAAAAATATTCAATAGAGAAGTTCAATGAAAATACACTATGTAGAAATAAATAGATCAAAAAATAAGATACAAAAAAAACCATGAGCCAAAACAACAACTAATTAAGAGGTATTCATTTTATTGAGGCTCATAAGATTGTTCCACTTGCCTTTAATCTATTTCATCCTCATGTCCCAGATGACTAGCTCATTTTATCATTTATTTTTTCACCTCATGGATTTTTTTTTTGCTTCTTTTTTTGTATTTATGCTTCTTCTCTTCAAGATTTTTCTTACTTCTAGTATAATCCTTTTGCAAAATAGCCATTGGGGTAGTGGACAACTTCACTATGTCCTTAGTTATGGAAAACAACCTAGTTTAGCTTCTTGTCCCACATGTCTAGTTCATTCTACTCATTTATTTTCTTCACCTTATGGATTTATCTTCTTTTCCTCCTACCATAATCTTGTGATAGAATAGCTATTGAGGTAGTTGAGCACTCAATTGGGTCCTCAGTTTGAATAGCTCTATTTCCCATTTATCCATTCTTTTTTCTTGTCTCCATTCAAATGATACTCTTCCTCTAGATAATTATTATATTCCTCTTCTTCCCTTTGGACATTGTTGTTTCTTTGGGAAGGCTCAGATAATGGGTTGGAATATGGGACCAAAGAAATAGGGTTGGTTTTCATCTCTTCCTCTTCTATTGGATTTTTAATGGAATTGGAATAAGATTCATGGGAAAAGTCCATGGGGATATTATAGGTCAAGTCAGTTTCTTCTTCCCCATATGTGGCATGCATAGGGTCAAATCATACAATATAATCACCATATTAGCATATGACAATGGTTTGATAAAAAAAGGGTTAAAAGTAAGCTTGGAAAGATCTATGAGGAAGCACAATAAGGAAAGGGCCCTAAAAAGGAGTACAAAATTGTAAAGGGTTAGAATTTACAACACTACAATACCCAACAAGAAACATATATTATGGGTGCCTCTTCTACTCTACCCCATACACATGATGGACCAAATTCCTCCATAAGGGAAGGTATACTCCCATACAATGCACACATTTTAAAATTTAAAAATAGCACAACAAATATTTTATCCAAAAATTTCACAAGACATGGATTCAAAATTACAAATTTACAAGAATCTTCACTTAATTCAAAAATCAGCAAAGAACAATCTCACATTCTTACAATAAATTTATACAATGGTTTGAACCCCTACCTCAAAATATTATCCACAAAAAGGTACAAATTGATGAAGACTTTCCAAAATTCCTCCTCTCTAATCTCCTTCCTTCCTTCCAAAAATTTCTTCCTAAAAGAAAAACATCAAACTAAATACCCAAAATCTAGGAGAATGGTCAAAAGTTCCCTCACACAAAACAAAATAAAAATAAAAATGTTCAAAGCGAAGGAAAATTCCCACCCGCAAAGTAGCTCCACTTTTTATCACCCTTGGAAAGTGAGAGTTTTAATACCTTTAATATTAAATAAAAAAATGATCCTATGGTCCAACTATAGTGTCATAAATTACACCGTGTATATTTATACGATACATAAGCGCCTTCGCTTTACACTATTTTAAGATATTCTTCATTGCCTTGTCCTTTTGTCCATCTCACTTGCCCCATTATCCTAGTCCTTGTCCTTTTATGACTTGACTAACTATTTGACAAATAGACACGAGCATGCCAAAAGATGTTTTCATGCCGCGCTGGCTTCCCACGAATCTGATGGTCTGAAGATGGTCATGTCATGGGGTAGACTGACCTGCTGCCCAAACAAGTTTTTTCCTTCCAAAGGAGGTCCAACCTCATGCAGCAATGGAAAACCTTAGTCGCGATGCCCATTGCAGACAAGTCCTTTCTTTCTCCTAGACTATGCCTTCCCTTTTCAAGTGTCCACCACCTGACCATATTAACACACACCCCTGCAGAATAGAAGCGCATGCCAACCCTCTCGTAGGTCTCCTTCATCCCAATGCTTCTAGCACTCCCTTCAAGTCTCTGACTCTACTTTAGCACTATCTTGTCACACTGCTCTTGCACACTCGGTACAAGCTTACATCTCTCCTCCATGCCTTCGTCTCTTGAGTCCCTCATAAGACCCTAACTACTAACACTGAGCCCATTCAGAACTCCTTAAGTCCTCCGGCTCCAACTTTTAACACTTCCTGAGCATGCCCAGTACTGCCACAACACTGGCACCCCATGTTGGCCTCCCTTAGCTCCTTAGAACCCTCAAGCACCAAACATACCTCATGGGATGACTAGAATCATTGATCTAGCTTCATGTTCATCCATCCAAGCTCCAACTACATTGGGCCCCTGGCCTATGTCTACATGACTTCGCTGGTGAATCCGATTCCATGTACATCATGTGCACACTAACTATCTCCATGCAAAAGCCAAGTCTAAGATCCTTGGACTCACAAATCACCTTGCACTCCTACTTGGGCTCCAAGCTCTTTGCTCCATGATCCAACCCAATATCCTTGGTCGCTGAACTCTCCTTCAACTTGGTTGTGCTCCTAGAACAACTCACCTATGGATCATGTCCTCTTTTTGGGCATGCAACTCATCCATCTTCGTCACCCTCTTGGACTCGTCCCATGGCTCAACTCAATATGAGCACACTTTAGTAACCCTATCCCTATTGCCACATTCAACCCCCACTCTAGGGCTTTGAGATCTCGGACCTCAATGCAAATTCCACCTCAAGTAACCTAGGTTCGTGCCCAACACATCACCCCACTGGTTCCACAAGACACATGGACTTCTGGCTCTACAGCTAAACCCACATAGCTCGCCCAACTCTCGATCTCCAACATTCCCACACTAATATCCCATTGCACGGCCATCCCCCTTACAAAATCTTGGGTACTTTGTTTCCCAAACTGGGACAATCCATTGTGTGATCGTCCTCATCACAAGGGCCTAGGTACTTTGCTTCCCTAGTCCTTGGGTCATAGACAACTCCCCAAGAGTCATCCCCAACATTGGCCTAGCTACTCCACTTCACTGAGATATGGCCCATGAGTATACATCCACCAATAAACCTCATCATCTAATGATAAGGCGGGGTTACTCTACTTCACCCCTAATATCCATGTAGAACCTCTATCTCCCAGAGACTAGAGGACAAGGTTACTCTTCTTTACCCCTAGGAGTAGGTGTCTACCTCAGACCACCTCGGTGTACTCCTGGCACTCGGCTATTCTTTCAACTGACCCCCATATATAATTTTTTCACCCAATTCCCACACATCAATAGTTTGAGACCTCCACACGATCTTCCACCATAATGTCCACCTCATGAGAATTAGATAGGGACTTACACCCTACAAGACTACCTACCTACTTGTGCTCCCTGCACTTGAGACAACAGCCCCTTACATCATTCCCCACTTAAAATAAGTGACGTCCTTGGTGCCAAACTATTCAACTCGAGTCTCATTCTTTGCAACATTAGGACCTATTAAAAGTGAACTTCGTATTCATTGTGCCCTGCACTTGCATCATTTCTATCCCTGACATACTTGACACTTGCCAGCATACCCCATACTGGAATTTCACTCACATGAATCCCATCCATGGCTAACTCGCTTTGGCAAAACCCTAAGTCCAACTCATTGCCTCCACACTGATCTTGTGAAGATGCTCCCTTGCCTCCAATTGATCTCTGCTACTAGTCCCTGACTTAACAACATATTACAAGAACCCTGTCCTTGACTCCCACTGAGCTAGCTGCCCTTGTTTGAACATCTGTGAACCAACTCTGTGATATTCAGTTGCACCATGCCCTATACCGACTTCTACCTCTCCAAGACTCCACCATTTGCCACTACAACATGACAAAACACCACAAACAATGCTCACCTCTCAACTCAGTCACTAGTGACATCCTCGACGACACCCTTTTCTTCCAACTTCAACTGCTCCCGGATCCAATCCTAGCATCTACTGAAAGACAGGCCTGCTACCAACCCTGTTGTGCAAGCCCCTGGTATCTAGCCACCCTGAAGAGACATACTCCACTGACCACAACACCCCACTGACTTCCCTAGTTGCACATTCAACTTTCATCTCTCAACTTCCTTTCTACAGTGCCATCCTGATTGCTTGTTGATAGTGTGTTGAGGGAAAAAGTGAGACTAGGTTATCATGCCCTAATCCTACCTTTTGACACACATTACGGAATATGAAAGAGCCTAGAGGTATCACACAATTGGCTACTTCTTTTTGTGAAAGAGAGAGCCACGGGCTACCTATTAGGATTTCTATTCCTTTGTTGTAATTGAAAGGTAAGATTATGCAAGTTCAATTCCTAACCCTAAAATGCAAGTATGAACTAATAACAAGATTACAGAATTGAACTTAAACAATGGAAAGCTGCAAACACAAGGATAAGACAAGAATGCAGATGCGTACCCAGAGTCAAAATTTGATTGAAAATGTTCGGGACGGGGGCGCGGGCGCCACTGTCCTGATTCTGTCCCAGAAACTGCACCTGAAACTGCCGTTTTGCACTCTGGAAAACTGTCGGAAATGCTGTCTGTTAGGAGGACCAGGGCCCCCAGTGCCTCTGTCCCAGGGACCAAGGTGCCCAGCACCCCTCTCCTGGTAAAACCAGGGCGCCCCATGCCCCTATCCTGGTCTTTTGCTTTGCAATTTGGTGTGGAGTGTTGTCTCGACCTGCTTTTCTCGGATCTGTAACCTGTGGCGTCGTCCGAGTCCCGAAACCTGCACTTATATCTGAAGAGGGTGTTTGGGTGGCTATATAGGGTTTTGCCTTAGTCAAACCCCCGCTTTGGTGATTTCCACCTCCATGAATAGCCAAGTTGTATTGTAAAAGTAATGTGTGTGCAGACCTTGTGTGTGTGCAAGATCTAAAATGCAAGTAAGCAAACTAGAGCAGCCTAGAAAGTAAACCCTAATTGCTTGTAAATGATAATGTAAATGCTCTAAATCAAGGTGCAAAGTGATCTAAAGCATGAATAAATGATATATTGAAGCTTATGCAAAGACATGAAAACAACATGAAATCATACCCAACCCCTAAGGGAGGGGTACAAGCCAATCTTCAATCGGTAATCTCCTATTGTTCTTCAATGTCTTCCAAGCCCTAAATGGATGAATGGAATTGATAAATGCTTGATAGAGGGATGTTGAATGTTGTTGAAGTCTTCAAAGATCTGCTCTTTCGCTGCATATGAGGTTCCCTAAAACAAAATTCCGGATCCTTTCAAATGAAGAAAGAGAGCTCTTATGTATGAAACCCTAGGTCGTAATTTCATCTTTTGGTTGACCTAGAGATTGAATATCCCGCCAATTTCTTGGGGTTAAGCTTTATTTTATGATTGGATCATGCTCCTAAAATTTTGGGAAAAATGTCCAGGACCGTGTGCACTCCGGGCGCCATGGTCCCGGCAACTTTTCACCAAATTTTTATGGCCGTCAGATATGATGATTTTAGAGAGAATCCCGAAGTTACAGGTGATTTCGAGATGTTTTGACCCCCGAAATCAATCCCCGAAGTTCAAAAGAAGGCCTAATTAGGGTTTTTGATTAAATGATGTATTGGAGGAATAACATGAAAAGGGGCACACTTTAATGAAAGGGCCCGACTTTATGATGTGAAGGATGATGAAATAGGACCTTAGACCTAATTAATTTGATTAATTAAGTGCTAAAGGGGAAATGCAATGCAAAATGTAAAATGCACCAAGGCGGGTGCTAAACTAGGTGTGAAATTGTACCACCCTAGCAAGTGCGTACAATTTACGATGCTACATTTAGCCCCCACTTTAGCGGTCATATGAGTACTACGTGCATATGCAAGCTAAAGTGCAGAAAGTAAACATCATTTGAAAAAGGATATGTCCATAAGTTCGTCGAACGAAGCCCCTAGCGGTATCTGCAGTACATAGTAAGGAACCGCACCCTACAAAACACACGTTAGATCACAAAATCACCTAATTCTTACTAAGGAAAGTGATGAAATTTGTGAGTAGCTATATGCCCCCCCTTGTTTCGACTTGCTTATTAGGGAGGTGAAACAGGGTAGCATGTTTACTTACGACAAATTGTGTAAAAGAGTATTGATGAGGGATGTTCACTGAGAAAGGCTTCATCAGAGCACTTTTCGGAACATCCCAAGAGTAGGGGAATGAAAGTACAATTCCTATGCAACAAACGGTTCGAAAATCGCGTCTCCCAAACTCAAGTTATGATGAAATGAGTGATAGAGGAAAATTAGGGTTTTGAAAGTAAAGGTAAAGGAATGAAAGTATATACCTTGAAAGTGACATTTGCATTTGTCACTTTGTTGATTTCTGAATATTGTTTATCATAGCGGAGCCCACATAGCAATCATCATGCCTTCACGACGACCGAAGCGTCCCATGAGGATTGAGATCCTGCGACAAGCCGTGATCGACAACGAGCCACTGGACGAGGTGAGTTGACTGAACGTTGACTTTTGATTTTCTGCATTTGACTTTCTGTGATCGTTTGCGGGCCCTGGAATTTGATGGTGGGTCCCACACAGGGCGCCATGGTCCCTATGGGGTACCATGGTCCCTACAAGGCACCATGGTCCCTGTGGGGCGCCATGGTCCTTGACAGGGTTCCATGGTCCCTGACAGGGCGCCATGGTCCCAATCAGGACTTGGCGAGAGATGTCAGGGTTAGCATACGATGTTTGACAGTTTGCATAAATGATTTTGATGATTGAGTACTGATTATAGTTATGTTTTTGTGCTGCAGGGTCTCCCATACATGAGAGAGCATACAGCAGGGCAGATTCTTCGCAGTTTGCGAGATCAGATTCCCCGGCTTACTCAGGCAGAGAGAGATACATTGTCTATAGTAGGTTTGTGGTCTATGATTCTTATGCCGGCCATTCGATTTCATCCCGCGATGCTGATGGCACTCATGGAGTGATGGGATCCTGACACATGCACGTTCCAGCTTCCAGTAGGGGAGATGACGGTGACACTTGAGGATGTGTACCGCATTCTTCACCTACCGATCAGAGGAGCTACCGTGACATATGCGACCGATCGGTCAGTAGAGGATCATTAGAGGGAGGAGGTATATTGCATAGGGAGATTCATGCCGAGTGAGACGAGAGGTCATATACTGGTCAGCTGGCTCTTACATCCTACAGGAGAGGTGCCCCTCATGAGACATCTTATGATAGCCATCATTGCACTAGCCGTCTGCCCTAATGGGTGAGGTACGCACATGCATGGGGGTCTCACATGGTGCATCAGGGCTATGGAGAGACACAGGAGAGTATATGCCTGGGGTTGGAGTATGCTTGCACATCTCTATCACGACCTCGAGGAGTATGTTTTCGGACAGGGTTGCAGCTTGATGACATGCACACTTCTGCAGGTGTGGATATTTGAGCACTTTATATGCACCAGGACTGTCGGCTATCCGATGAGTGCGGCTAGCGAGCGACCTAGGGTATTTTCTTATCCACTTACCAACGAGTGGAGATTTGGAGATCTATTGCATTGGAGAGTGACATTTGACAGATTGACTGCTGAGGTGACTATGTGGAGACCATATCTGCGGATGCACAGATGGGATGGGATGGAGAGACAGTTAGCATGCTTACAAAGGAACCAGTTTCTGAGAGGGTGATATCCACACATCATAGTCCCATTGTACTTTGATCGAGTACGGAGGTAGTTTGGGCTAGAGCAGTGTGTTCCAGCCGATGTGCCCATCTACACTCGACACTCATGAGTCCTTCCCAGACCCAGAGCAGTAGCAAGGCCTATGATAGATGATATTGAGATCACAGATATAGAGGGGTCTGACCAGGATGTGGTCACTGATTATGCTGCAGATCCTGGGGCATAGCGCAGGTATCTCTCATGGTTTATGAGGTTATACCCAGGGCCTATCTTTCCACCAGATCACTCGATAGGCCATCCAGGCCCATGGAGACATGGAGACCGAGATGAGGATCAGGGATCCAGGTCGGAGGAGGGAGAGGGTCATGAGGAGGTAGGAGATCTTGATCCACCCACAGGGGATCAGCCTAGTGTCAAGGAAGAGGAGGATGATGACACAGATATAGATGAGGAGAATGAGGATGCAGGTGAGGATGCAGACGAGGATGAGGATGAGGATAGAGATGATGAGGAGGGGTCAGATGCTGCTCCCCACCATTCAGGAAATGATACCATAGCCCTGGATCCTCCTCTTATTCCCCAAAAGGGGGAACATGAGGTGATACAGAGACCTATTTCTAGTACGGGCCAGCCTACACCCATCGTGCACAGATTATTCGAGCGTGGGGAGCCTAGTAGTTCCCAGTCATAGATGCTACCATATCATGATCCCTACTGGCGTGAGGGAGATCCAGGTATAGTAGGTTTATATTGATTGATTGATATTTTGATGATATAAAATGGTACTAATACATGATCTGTTCTACTGCTACAGCTAATGTGCAGGAGTGGCGTTCTCTGATTTAGCAAGCAGTGATAGATATCTCCACGACAGCGCAGATCCCTAGTTCCTCATAGGTTGCTTATAGACCTCAAGGGAACGTGGGTCGGCATGATGATTTGTTTTCCCCATTTTGAGTACAGGTAGAGATATGGAGGGAGAGAGAGAGAGCTCTATTAGAGGACCTTCAGCGGGCATAGTGTGATCTAGTAGCAGCTCAGGCCAAGGCTACCTCGTATCACACGATCCTTATGGATAGGGATCGTAGGAGTTCCTCTCGGAGCCATTCATGATCTATATCACGGTATACCCCTATGGGTCCACCTGCACGGCCGGATCAGGAGGGAGCTTCTAGTCGTCACTCTCCAGCCACCAGCCCTAGGGATAGGAGATGATCTTATGATGTAGGGTAGGTCGCATTTTGGATGTGTAGTGACCTACCTTTGTATATTGATCCACACACACACATATATATATATACATGCTTTTTTGTCTCAAACGTGTTATCTTTAATGTCTAAAAACAATGGGTATTTTGATTAAAGTTAATACATTTGGTAGATGTACATGTATGTTCCGAATTTAATTTCCATGTGATTGATTTCTCAATGCTCCATGATTAAATTGATACATGTGTGACTTAATATTTGATCAAGTACTACATTGATGATAGGGAAGAAAATATGTGTTAAGCCTAAGAATCATATAACTAATGTGATTTAATTTGAATTTAAACACAACATGACACGATTCAACTTAACACATAAAGATATTGTATAATATGCCAACATAATGAAAAAATGTAAATCTTTTGCAATTTACATAAATGAATTCAAGACAAACCATAAAGTAAAGAAACACGCTTGTCAGGAATGAAGCAATATAGATTAAACAAAACATCATTTAATTCTATTTGCTCTAACAAAGATATGCTAACATATTATCCAATTTTAAAGAAGGAAATAGATGAATGATAAGGAATGAGGAATTAAGCATAGTATCTACGCAAGTGCATAGCGTTTATAGGGTTTTTAAGAGACGTACCATCTACACCCACTATTTTGTAAGCACCTGATCCATAATCTTCAATAACAATATACGGTCCAAGCCAATTAGGACTAAACTTTCCCTTTTCTTCAGGTAAGGCATTCACATTGCGTTGATTCTCATAGAGCACTAAGTCACCCACTGAGAAGGAATGTTGAATAACCTTATCATTATAGCTTCGTTGTAGAGTTTTGTGATACGCTTGAATATGCTCAAGATCATTTATACACTGTTCATCAAGCATCTCAAGCTGTTGAAGTCTTTGTTCTCTATAAGTGTCATCATCTACTATACCTTTGAGAGAAACCCTAAGTGATGGAATCTCTAATTCTAAAGGCATAATAGCATCAACACCATAAACAAGATTATAAGGTGTAGTTCCGGTAGCAATTTGTACACTTGTTCGGTAGGCCCAAAGAGCATAGATTAGCTGAGTACTCCAATCCTTACCATGCTTATTCACGGTTTTATGAAGAATTTGTTCAATTATCTTATTGGATGATTCAGCTTGACCATTTGATTAAGGATAGTATGGTGTAGAAAATCGATGTTTGATATGATACTTCTCAAGGAATTTCTTCACGTCCTTGTTCTTAAATGATGTCCCATTATCAGAGATTATAGTGGAAGGTATCCCAAATCGAGAAATAATGTTTTCTAGAAGAAATCAACAAATCACTTCAGCAGTAGTAGAGCAAAGGGGAACGACTTCTACCCACTTTGTAAAGTAATCTGTTGCAGTTATAATGAAAGTATGTCCTTGAGATGAAGGAGGGGAGATTTTACCAATAAGATCCAGCCCCCATGCAGAGAAAGGCCAAGAAGCTAAATGAGAACGAAGTTCTTGGGCAAGAGCATGAATCAAATTATTGTGTTGTTGACATTGATGACATTTCTTAACAAATGAAAAAGAATCCTGCTGCATAGTTTGCCAATAATATCCCATACGAAGCAACCTTTGAACCAAGGATTTGCCTCCAAAATGCCCCCCACAGGTACCTGAATGCGCCTCTTCAAGAGCAATAGGGATTTCTGATTTGTTAAGACAACGAAGGAGAAGACCATTATAACCCCTTCGGTAAAGAACATTAGAAAGAATGATATATCTAGCGGACAGCTTGTGAACTCTAGCCCTAGTATTCCTATTAGCGGAATCAGGAAAGGTACCATCAGTCAAGTATCTTACGATATGCGAATACCATTCATCTGAGTCTATAAAGTCACAACATGTCACTAAGCTAGAATCATCTACAATAGCTGGAGAAATAAGGTTGTGAATAACAAATTTAAGATCAACCATAGGGTCCTTTAAAGATATCAAAGAAGCCACACATGCCATTGCGTCCGCATGTCGATTATCTTTTCGAGGAACAGGTTCCATGGTGTAAGAATCAAATTTTTGTAACAAAGAGATAGCAAAGTCTTTATATTGTGATAATTTGTCTTGTTTCGCTTGATATAGTCCTGTTACTTGTCTTATAATCAGTTGAGAATCTCCAAAAATATGTATGTGTTTTATATTCAAAGCTAAGGCTGCCTTTATTCCTACTATAAGAGCCTCATACTCAGCAATGTTATTGGTACATAGGAAATTGAGACGATAAGATAAGGGAATGGACTTCTTTGTAGGAGAAATCAAAACAACACCTGCCCCCGATCCCGTACGACACTTAGAGCCATCAAAGTATAACTCCCAAGTTTTATCTTTCTCTATACAAAGAATGAAGTCATCAGGAAAAGACTCAGGGTTAGGGAAGGAGAAAGGTGAAGGGGCCTCAACTAGGTGATCGGTCAATGCTTGCCCTTTAATTGCTCTTTGTGAAACAAATTTAAGGTCAAATTCAGTTAACATCATAACCCACTTAGCTAGGCGTCCTGATAAATCAGTTTTAGAGAAAAGATGCTTCAAAGGATCAAACTTTACCATGATGTGGACTTCTGAATTTAAGAGATAATGTCTCAATTTCTGAGTTGCAAACACCAAGGCCAAGCATTGTCTTTCTATCATAGAATATCGGGTCTCATAATCAAGTAAGGTACGACTTACATAATAAACCGGACACTCCTTACCATCTTTATCATGTTGTGCCAATAATGCTGCAAGAGCATGAGAGGAAGCCAGCTGTATAAAGAAGGAAGGGTTTAGAAGGTTCGGCAGGTTGAAGGATAGAAGGATTAGCCAGATACACTTTTAAATCTTCAAATGCTTGCTGACAATCTTCATTCCATTGAAAAGTGATATTCTTTTTGAGAAGTTGAGTAAAAGGAAAAGTACGATCCGCAAGTTGAGATACAAACCTACAAATAGCTTGAATCTTTCCTTGTAAGCTTTTGAGTTGAGACACATTTCTAGGAGGTGGCATGTTGACAATAGCATCTATTTTCTTAGTATCCACCTCAATCCCACAGTGCGAAACTATGAATCCTAATAGTTTTCCACTATCCACACCAAAAACACATTTTCAGGGATTCAAGCGCATGTGATATTTACGAATCCTTTCAAAGATTTGACGAAGGGTCTTAATGTGATCTATGCGAAGAATGGACTTGGCCAAAATATCATCAACATATTCCTCTAAAATCTTATGCATATAATCATGAAAGATAAGGGTCATCGCTCGTTGATAAGTTGCACTAGCATTTTTAAGTCCAAAAGGCATCATTATCCAACAAAACGTACCCCAAGGAGTGGTGAAAGCAGTTTTGAATTGATCTTGAGGGTTAATGTAAATTTGATTGTATCCTGAAAAACCATCCATGAAGGATAACAAGGCATGTCCTGTCATAGAATCAATTATCATGTCAATGTTTGGAAGAGGGAAATCATCTTTTAAAGAAGCCTTATTTAAATCTCAAAAATCGGTGCACATTCTTATTTTATTATCTGGTTTAGCCACAACAACAATATTTGAAATCCATGCGGAATAATCAATAGGGCGGATAAATTCAGCCTCCAATAATTTTTCAATCTCAGCCTTAACAAGCAAAGCCACCTTAGGATTCATTTTTCGAATCTTTTGTTTCACAGGATTAGCATCAAGAACTAAGACAATATTATGAGTGACAATCTTAGGATCTATACCAGGCATGTCAGAATATGTCCAAGCAAAGATCTCAGGGAATTCATGCAATAAATCTTCATATTGTTTTTGTTCCTCTTCATCCAAACATTTTCCACTTTTAATAACTTTTTCTTCATTGCAAGGATCCATCTTAACATCAGTGGTGTCACTTATGAGAAGATTACTTTGTTGAGGAGTATCCTTTAACTGAGGGAATTCTTTCACAATCTCATCATTATCAATCTCTTTTCCAAAATAGGCTTCAGTGTTCAAACAATAAGGGAGTCCCCTATTGTGATGATAATGAGGAAGAGTATCATATGCTCCTAAAAACTCAGCTAAAGCATCATCAGTAGGAAAAACATCCAAAGCACAGGCACATGAAGGATCCTCATCAATGTACTCAGGTGTTGCATTGATAGAGATGTAGAAATAGCATTAACACTAATACATGGTCTCTTAGAAGCTTTAGTGCGCTTGCAGGGATTATAGCCAAGTCCAAAGGCATAATTGTGAAGATTATTCTCTAGAGAAACTTTTATCCCTTGTTCATGAGTGCCACAACCATTTCCATGATACCCATGCTTAGCAAAAATGCGAAAACCACGACCATAACGATCAGCCATTTCAGAAAGAGAAGGCGGTTTTTCATAAGACAAAGAATCAAACTCTTTAGAATTAGAGGTGTGAGGAGAAGAAGTTTGAGAAGCGGCCACAAAATTATTGCTCATAGGCTCAGGTAATGTTGATTGATTTTTAGCTTCTTCCTTCTTTTCAGATTTAAGCTCTCTAGAAGGAACCTTATATTCACCTACAAAGGTAGGATTAAAATCAAGAGATCCCCAATCGTCTTCTGCGAGAACCTTCTCAGGATCAAAATCCTTCTTATGTGTAGTTTCAAGTCAAGAAGAGTCTTCTTCAGGATCTCCAGACTCATCCAAAGCATTTTGATCATCAGAGAGTGAGGATTCATTGATAGGTATCTTGTTTAAAGAGTCATCACTAGACGAGGATGGCTTAGAAGAACCCCCTTTGGAAGTAGATGTTTGTAAACAAGCTTGGAAATTAGTATCACCTATCAAGGTATATGTCTTATTGTTATAGATAAATTTAACTTGTCTATGCAATGTAGAGGGGACAGCTTGCATACTGTGAATCGAAGGTCTCCCTAATAACAAGTTGTATGTTAGATTTCCTGACATAACATGGATAGGAGTAGGCAAAGTAACAGGCCCCACTGTGACAGGTAAGGTGATAGTACCTAATGAAGTTTTAGCCACATTATCAAAGCCTCAAATAGGACGAGAGTCAGGCTCAATTAGGGATGTATCCACATTCATCTTATGCAAAAGATTAATGCTACACACATTAAGACCAGAGCCATTATCTACTAGTGTTCATCTTATAGCAGTATCATTTATGATAACCACAATCATCAAGGGATCATATTGATGTTGAATTTCACTAGTAGGCAACTCATCTTGGGTAAACACAATTTGAGCTTTAGGATTCATCACAGAGTTAACCAGAGATGCTATATTACTAGATGTATTCGGTGGAGGAACATTCAAATCTTTCAAGGCATCTTGTAACATTCCATGATGAGCGGAAGAAGTTTGAATCAAATCCCATAGGGATATCTTAGCAGGGGTAGCTTTAAGTTATTCTATGAGATCATATTCCTTACTAAGAACTTGTGAAATACGTGGAGCTTGCGGAAGAATTGGTTGAGGATTCGGAAGAGAAACTGGAATAACAGGAGGAGGATTAGGCTGCCTATTATTTCTGGTGTGATAAGTATGGGCAACCGCATGATAACTCTCTCTAGTTATTTGCTTGGCATAACTATAAGGACTTATAGGTTTTCTTCCTTGCACAGTGATCATTGGTTTATTTGGAGTACGAAAGGAATCATGATCATACCCTCCTTGGACAGTAAGGAGAGGTGATTTAGGAACTTGAAAGGTGGGAGAAGGATAAGCACCTTGGACTTCAAAGAGAGGCTTATTATGCTCATTCAAGTTTATCATGTTAACCAGTTTAGAAGTCTTGTTCTTGTTTAAAGATTTTGATAAAGCCACAAAGTCATCAAGAGCATCATCCAACAAAGTATGATCATAGCTATCAAAAGGTTTATCTTTTGGTTCAAAAGGAGATATCTCTTCATAGAGGGGATTGTTGAAAACAACCATGTTACTAGATTTAGTGGAAGAGTTGATAGGAATGTACCCTTGAGAGGAATCATTCAACTTATCTTTCTCATCACAACGAAATGGCATAGTAACAAGGTTTATGAGTCTTTGGTAAAATGAAGGTTTGGCATCTTTAGGGTTCAAAAACTCATCTAAAGCTTCATCTAATTCATCTTGGCTATACTCATAATAATCATCATAAGCATGAACATTTTGCAAATAAAAGTCTAACATTTTGAAATAAAAGTTGCATGAAATTTAAACACACAATGCAAAGAAACACACTCTTTTTTTTTTTTTTTTCCTTTTTAATGAAAATGAAATGAAAACACACTAAATCTAGATCTAGATCTAACAAATGCAATGCAAGAGGAAGCAATGATAGATTCACATCGGGTTCACCAAAATGTGTTGAGGGAAAAAGCGAGACTAGGTTATCATGCCCTAATCCTACCTTTTGACACACATTACACAATACGAAAGAGCCTAGAGGTATCACACAATTGGCTACTTCTTTTTGTGAAAGAGAGAGCCACGGGCTACCTATTAGGATTTCTATTCCTTTGTTGTAATTGAAAGGTAAGATTATGCAAGTTCAATTCCTAACCCTAAAATGCAAGTATGAACTAATAACAAGATTACAGAATTGAACTTAAACAATGGAAAGATGCAAACACAAGGAAAAGAAAAGAATGCAGATGCATACCCAGAGTCAAAATTTGATTGAAAATGTTCAGGACGGGGGCGCGGGCGCCACTGTCTTGATTCTGTCACAGAAACTGCACCTGAAACTGCCGTTTTGCACTCTGGAAAACTGTCGGAAATGCTGTCTGTCAGGAGGACCAGGGTGCCCAGTGCCTTTGTCCCAGGGAGCAAGGCACCCAGTGCCCCTGTCCTGGTAGGACCAGGGCGCCCCACGCCCCTGTCCTAGTCTTTTGCTCTACAATTTGGTGTGAAGTGCTGTCTCAACCTGCTTTTCCCGGATCTGTAACCTGCGGCGTCATTCGAGTCCCAAAACCTGCACTTATATCTGAAGAGGGTGTTTGGGTGGCTATATAGGGTTTTGCCTTAGTCAAACCCCCACTTCGGTGATTTCCACCTCCACGAATAGCCAAGTTGTATTGTAAAAGTAATGTGTGTGCAGACCTTGTGTGTGTGCAAGATCTAAAATGCAAGTAAGCAAACTAGAGCAACCTAGAAAGTAAACCCTAATTGCTTGTAAATGATAATGTAAATGCTCTAAATCAAGGTGCAAAGTGATCTAAAGCATGAATAAATGATATATTGAAGCTTATGCAAAGACATGAAAACAACATGAAATCATACCCAACCCCTAAGGGAGGGGTACAAGCCAATCTTCAGTCAGTAATCTCCTATTGTTCTTCAATGTCTTCCAAGCCCTAAATGGATGAATGGAATTGATAAATGCTTGATAGAGGGATGTTGAATGTTGTTGAAGTCTTCAAAGATTTGCTCTTTCGCTGCATATGAGGTTCCCTAAAACAAAATTCCGGATCCTTTCAAATGAAGAAAGAGAGCTCTTATGTATGAAACCCTAGGTCGTAATTTCGTCTTTTGGCCGACCTAGAGATTGAATATCCCGCCAATTTCTTGGGGTTAAGCTTTATTTTATGATTGGATCATGCTCCTAAAATTTTGGGAAAAATGTTCGGGACCGTGTGCACTCCGGGCGCCATGGTCCTGGCAACTTTTCACCAAATTTTCAGGGCCGTCAGATATGATGATTTTAGAGAGAATCCCAAAGTTATAGGTGATTTCGAGATGTTTTGACCCCCCAAATCAAGCCACCAAGTTCAAAAGAAGGCCTAATTAGGGTTTTTGATTAAATGATGTATTGGAGGAATAACATGAAAAGGGGCACACTTTAATGAAAGGGCCCGACTTTATGATGTGAAGGATGATGAAATAGGACCTTAGACCTAATTAATTTGATTAATTAAGTGCTAAAGGGGAAATGCAATGCAAAATGTAAAATGCACCAAGGCGGGTGCTAAACTAGGTGTGAAATTGTACCACCCTAGCAAGTGCGTACAATTTATGACGCTACAGATAGACCTCAGTGCACCCAACGTCTTATCCTGTCCCCAAAAACTCAACCAAAGAACAACAACCATCATACTCCCGCTGATCCACCTCTAGTTGCACATGATCCTCCTGGTACTTGTCAACCACTTCCACCTCCTTTGTGTACTCTCACAAACCCACACCTCATGAGTTGGCCTTGGTGCGCTTCCCTGAAGACAACCATCTTGCATTACATCCCACACATTCAGTGTTCCTACTTCATTCTATTGTGCTACTCTATTTGACTGATGCACTATCCACAGAACACCTTGCACCATCGGTGCTACAGCCCAAAGAAAATACCATCATTCAGCCAACCAACCTCTTATGCATAATGCCTCTACAATCCACATCCAATGTGGGCAAGGTACTCACTCCTTGTCTTGAATTTCTCTATGACTCGGTCCCATCTCTGGTTCCCAACCTTCAGACCTAACTCGCCACCAATTTCACACCTTAGATCATGTCCTCGACACAATCCTACATCTCACTTCATAAATCTTCCTAGGTGCACTTCCCTGAAGACACCCAACTCTTGCATTGCATCCTACACATTGAGTACACTCACTTCCATCCATTGTGCCACTTTGCCTGACCGATGCATTATCCACAGAATGCCCTATGCCCTCAATGCTGCAACCCAAAGAAGCCACCAACATTTATAAGCTAGCCAACCTCTTGTGCTTGATGCCTTTGCAAACCACATCCAATATGGGCAAGGTACTACCTCTTTCCATTAACTTCCTTTGTGACTTGGCCCCTCACTATCTCTCAACCATCGGACCTACTTTGCCACCAATTTTGCACCTCAAATCATGTCTTGGAGACAATCCTACACCACATTGGGAACAACCTTATGCCATCACACAACCCAAATTGTTACACCTCTGGTCCATCCCAGATAAGACCTTACACTGCACTGTACCTTATAGATCCATCTTGATTTCACCTTAGACCTGTCCTTGACAAGATCCTACACCACACTGCTCCTCGCAGCCACTATTTCCTTTGACTGGTCTTACATGGCACTTCCCTTGGACACTGCCATATCAAATCTTGTGGCCTTGCTGACTACTTCCAGCAATGAACCCAGTTCAATATCGACTCACACCTTTCCTACTTTGCTCCACCCAAACTACTAAGGCTCTTCTTGTGCAAGATTTTCCTCACCAAGAGATCCACTCCCGATCCCTTGTCGCTCCACTAGAATAGTCCCTTTTTGATGGAACTCAGCCCTCAGCACAATCTCCAATCAGCTAACTACCACTCATGGAACTCGGCCATAGACTCCACCATCCTTATCCCTTCCTGGGTTGGCCTCACATTTTTAGTGACCACACCTTGCTAGCCACCTTGGTCTACCTATCCTTGACACTGGAAACCATAATCCGCCTTCATAGTCTTCCTCTGACCACTTGATATCCCAACTACCTCAGCTCATCTAACTGGCCCTGCCAATTTTTATGCTCTAATACCAACTGTCACGGGGCTAGACCGACCTACTACCCAAACAAGCTTTTTCCTTCCAAAGGAGGTCCAACCTTAGGTAGCACTGGCAAACCTTACTTGTGATGCCCATTGCGGACAAGTCCTTTCTTTCTCTTAGACTATGCCTTCCCTTTTCAAGTGTCCACCACCTGACCATATTAATACACACCCTTGCAGAATAGAAGTGCATGCCAAACCTCTCGCAGGTCTCCTTCATCCTGATGCTCCTAGCACTCCCTTCAAGTCACTGACTCTACTCTAGCATTGTCTTGTCGTACCACCCTTGCACCCTCGATACAAGCTTACAACTCTCCTCCATGCCTTCATCTCTTGAGTCCCCCATAAGACCTTGACTACTAACATCGACCCCATCCGGAACTCCTTAAGTTCTCCAGCTCCAACTTTTCACACTCCTTGAGCATGCCTAGTACTCCCACAACACTGGCACCCCATGTTGGCCTCCCTCAGCTCCTTAGAACCCTCAAGCACCAAACATATCTCATGGGATGGCTAGACTCCTTGATCTAGCTTCATGTTCATCCGTCCAAGCTCCAACTGCATTGGACCCCTGGCCTATGTCTACATGACTTCACTGGTGAATCCGGCTCCATGTACATCCTATGCACACTAACCAACTCCATGCAAACACCCAATCTAAGCTCCTCGAACTCACAAATCACATTACACTCCTACTTGGGTTTCAAGCTCTTTGCTCCATGATCCAACCCAATAGCCTTGGTCGCTGAACTCTCCTTCAACTTGGTTGTGCTCCCAGAACAACTTGCCTATGGACCATGTCCTCTTTTCGGTCATGCAACTCATCCATCTTCGTCACCCTCTTGGACTCTCCTCATGGCTCGACTCAACATGAGAACACTTTTGGAACCTTGTCCCTATTGCCACATTCGACCCCCACTCTAGGGCCTTGAGATCTCGGACCTCAATGCAAATCCCACTTCAGGTAACCTAGGTGCATGCTCAGTACATCACCCCACTTGTTCCACAAGTCACATGGACTTTTGGCTCTATAAATCAACCCACATAGCTTGCCCAACTCTTGAGCTCCAACATTCCAACACTGATATTCCATTGCGTGGCCATCCCCCTTACAAGATCTTGCGTACTCTGTTTCCCCACCTGAGACAATCCATTGCATGATCATCCTCCTCGCAAGGGCCTAGGTACTCTGCTTCCCTAGTCCTAGGGTCATAGAAAACTCCCTCGGGGTTATCCCCAACATTGCCTCAGCTATTCCACTTCATTGAGATAGGGACCATGAGTATACATCCACCAATAAACCTCACCATCTAATGATAAGGTGAGGTTACTCTACTTCACCCCTAATATCCATGTAGAACGTCTATCTCCTTGAGACTAGAGGGAAAGGTTACACTTCTTCACCCCTAGGAGGAGGTGTTTGCCTCAGACCAGCTGGGTGCACTCCTGGCACTTGACTATTCTTTCAACTGACCCCCATATATAAATTTTTTTGTCCAATTCCCACACATCGGTAGTTTGAGACCTCCCCATGATCTTACTCCACCATGTCCACCTCATGAGAATTAGATAGGGACTTACACCCTACAAGACTACTTGCCTACTTGTGCTCCCCACACTTGAGACAACAACCCCTTACAGGTCATTTGAGGATTACACTTGTGCATGGAAGATGCTTGTAAAGACTCCGTGTGCATCCACCAACGTTCGTTTACATCCTAGAGGGTTTATCTTCATTCTTTGACCTCATTTTGGCTCTCACACTTTCAATGCTATTCTCACGTTTTGGGAGATTGGCCTTCTTCTTCTTCTTCTCCATTTGATATCCTTGCTTTAGGTGTGGAAGGAGACTTCTTTTCTCTTTTCCTTCCATTTATCCCTATAGCATATTTGTTTTTGAATATTTCTTATGCTTTGTTTTATCATTTCATTTATCTATCTCGACTATACATGGATGTGGAAATATCAAAATATGAGTTTGGTTGTGGTAGGCCTCTAAATCACAACCACAACATTTCATCTCCATTTGTCATGTATGCATGTTGCTAAATAGATTCGAGAAACTGGCTAGAGTCTTCACGAAGAAGTCACCAATGAGGAGGGACCTCAAGGAGATCAGTCCAAACCGGTCAGCAAGAGTAAAAACACACAGACATGATGGAGGCAATGCAAAATAGATAGTTTTATTACATGAAATATGATTACATACAATCAGTAACAACTGGGTTACAACATACTGGCACACATGCCTGGTAGAATTGGTCACAGCAGGACCTTGCATCGAAAGATCTATCTTCTAGGCATAGTCTATCTCTGATTGATCTAAATTGAAATTCTATTGATTCCTCCTTGATTGCACTCTAAAGCATGATTACAAATATATATCAATCCAAAGGATTCGGTCAGCCAAAAAAGGATCAAAACTTGAGCAACAAGACCTACCATGCAAAATAAACAAGGCCGACCACACACCAAGAAACATTGAGATCAATGTCCAAGGCTCCGCAAGCTTTGGAATGGGTTCTAGTAGATCACCACAATAGGTATCAGGCAACCAATAACAAAGGAACAACTGGTAACAAGAAACTATCATGGAAACTGGTAGCGATATCTTGTCGGAAAGTGATCCAAATGAGATGCGGTTTGAAAGAAAGAAAGATGATCAAGTCTTCAAGTAGAATCCAACTCCACAAGATTCAGTGAGCCAAAACTGGGACACACAGAAAGGAAAACTGAAAAAAAAAAAAAAAAAACATAAAAGAAAATGTTTTTGGTTGATGCAAGATTGCTGTGAACTGGGGATGCTCCTGCATCAAACATCTGGGGTTAATGAAAAAGTGAGCCTCTCACTTTGTCGGGGCCAGAGGGAAACCAAGGTGGTCTACCTCTGCCTGAGAAATCCAAGATGAATCTTCAATGGTTCTTCTCTTCCACTTCACAAGATATATATTCTTTGTACCGATTATTCCGGGTACTATACCCAATTCTACTGTCCAAAATTTCTTCAATCTGATTTGGTTCCTTTCAGGGCAATTGTTTCTCAAGGTCTACAATACTGTCCTCACTTAATTCTGGTTCATGGTACTCATGAAGATCTGCAATGTTGAATATAGGTGAAATACTTAGACTATTCGGTAGCTCTACTTCATATGAATTTTTAGAACTGAACTTCTTCAAATCTTACAGGGGCCAAACTTCTTCATCGGCAACTTATTATAAGTTCCAACTAGGAATCTCTCTTTTCTCAGGTATACCATCACTTCATGGCCAACTTAAAATTCCTTATGTCCCATCTTCTCATATGCCTTCTCCTTATATTTGTTGTTCATGTCTTCCAAATGCTCTTTAACCTGACTATGAAATGTTTCCATGTGATCTGCAAATTCTTCTTCTTCTAAACTCTTCCATTCTTCAATGCTAATGTCTCTCAATTCTACTATTCCTCTACGATTTACTTCGGTAACAATCTCAAAAGGTGTTTTTATGGTAATTATATTCATTCAATTGTTATAGGCAAACTCTTCTTGTGCAAGGATCAAATCCCAACTTCTGGTTGTATCTCCCACTAAACATCTCAACAAGTTTTCTAAACTCTGGTTAACTACTTCTATCTGTCCATCAATCCGTGGATGAAAAGTAGAACTCAACTTTAAATTTGTCTTCATCTTCTTCCAGAGTGTTCTCCAAAAAATAGCCAACAAACTTAGTGTCTCTGTCTGAAACTATGCTCTTAGGTAATCCATGCAATCTCACCACTTCCTTGAAAAAAAGGTCTGCTACATGCAATGCATCTGATGTTTTCTTACAAGGTATGAAA
The DNA here is from genome assembly GCF_030272615.1 of Cryptomeria japonica. Lineage (NCBI taxonomy): Eukaryota > Viridiplantae > Streptophyta > Pinopsida > Cupressales > Cupressaceae > Cryptomeria > Cryptomeria japonica. The sequence continues at coordinate 276,911,157 of NC_081411.1, read as the reverse complement.
TGAGCCATCTGTGAAAATCTATCCACTACCACAAATATAGAATCATTCCCTCTCGGTGTCTTAGGCAATCCAAGTAAAAAAATCCATGCTTATATCCTCCCAAGGTCTTACCGGTACTGTCAAAGGTTTATATAATCCCACATTCTAACTACTACCTTTTGCAACTTGACAATATCTACAACTCTGCACATATCTCTTAACATCCTTATGAATTTGGGGCCAAAAGTACTACTCACTCACCAATGCAACTATTTTATCAATGCCAAAATGTCCAGCTAAACCTCCACCATGATTCTCTTTTATCAGGTTTGTTGTTCTCAAATTCTGATTTCCCAAATCCCCTCTCTAAGAAAATTCAAAGCCTCTGTTGCATATGGAGAGAAGAACAAGAAAATAGAACTCAAGAATAACATATAACAAGGTTTCTACAAAACCTTCTACACTTTAAGATGATCCTAAACTTAGGTGGGTATACCTCTTGTGAATACTTTCACAATTTCAATAAGATCTAGAGTAAACCAGTGTTAGAAACCTGTGAACCTCATCACCTCAATAATACTGAAAACTAAAGAGAAAACATGTATTGATTTTCAGTCTTGACCCCAAGGAAGATAGAAGAACTCCATAAATGATATCAGTGCCTATTCCGAGCTACAAAGTCACCCAAACTAAACAAGGATTCCAAATATAAGCATTCACATACATTTCATTGCTTCAGCTTTATCAACCTAATATATGCCTGACATATATATAAGTCTTTTCTCTATTCTAAACCTAGTCATCAAATTCAAGCAGAAAATGGTTGATTTACTAGCAGAAAGGTCTCATGTATATTTAATTCCCCTCCTTGAGAGAAAAACCTAAAACATGTCTGTAAGATTGCCTTGCAAACCCTATTGAATCAAATAACCCTAGATTATTTATAAGAAACCAGTAAATCAATGAATGCACACAAGAAGATAATGGAGATTTAGGCTTATAAAGCTTTGATCTGTATATTAATATTCATTTTTTGAAAATCTTACATAACTCAAGGTGATTTCTGAAAGAACCAAAAAACCTTACATATATTTTAGTAGAGTTTCTTTACAAATTCTTGTGATGTCCTTTCCTAAAGTCCTGGTATCCATTTAGAATGATATGGATACAAAAAAAGCTTCAGAATTTTCTAGGAAAGGTTTGTTACAACCATTTTCATTCCTAACGGCTTTGAAGTTTGTTATACCACTCTAGCATCAGCTAACTATTCTTGAAACTTTACTTCTTGCACCGCATACTTGTTTTTCCACTCTTGGAACACGTCGTCACAAGGCCAGGAGAAGTTAACAATTTTCTTCGTCAACTTATTCAATCTTTTCCATGTGTTTCTCAATTGCTTAACCTATGTCTCCAAAAAACCATAATGTGACTTCATCTTCTCAATTTCTTCAATTGTCCGAATAAATAAAGATGTGTCATCTGAATTGATGACTTCAATTATCCGTTGAGACAATTTATGTCCTAGCTCATCTAGCCATAATTTTGTTGGTATTACAATAGAAAGGAGATTGTTGGCATTTCAATAAGGATATTGAGAAGGTTGTTGGAGATTATTGATATAACTAAAGAAGGATGATTACTGTCTTAATAATATTATTTTGTCATTGATGTCAAGAAATTGATTTTCTGATTCAGTATGATGTTGCCATATCTTGAGAAGTATGTTTTGATGAGTATTAAGAGGTTGGTAAGTGACATAGAAAGAATGTGATAATAAAGGAGAGATATAAGTTATTCAATGGACAACTATTACCGGGTTAGACAATGATGAGATCATGTTGTTTTGATTGTTTTGATATCCTACACATGTTGTTGATTTTAAGTTTAATACTATATTATGTCACCCTTAGGTACCTAGTCGGTAAACCCTAAGGTTATCAATATTGGTTAAAGAAGGTAGAATGTATACCAAGTGAAGTTCAGTATTAACCGAGTAACAACCAAGTTATAATAGATCGCATTGGATGGATAAAAGCATTATTTAATGAAGGATGTTGATGAGCTGGAGATGAATAAATGATTGGTATGTCGCGCAAGAAGTTTGTTAAGAATCTACGACAATGGAAAATACAGGAGGAAGATCTACAGCAGAGATTGAACCGCAATAACCTAGCACAAGTTCCTAGGAAGGAATGCAAGTTCCAATGCGAGGTAAAACATTTTTCAGATCGAAGGATTCATTGAGCCTAGTCTAGCTTAATGATCTGATGGCTAATATTGATCATGGGAAATGTGATCAAGGAGATTAAGTGGTTAGAATTTATTTATAAATAAGGAATTATTGATAAACAATGCAGGCAGGCAAATGTATGCACAGTGATGCTACAGGAATATTTATTGAGCTCAGAAGCTTGAAGATCTGATTGAAGAATAGATTGAGAAGCCCAACAAGCCCATCAAGGGACTAGATAAGTCTTATGACAAGATTGTTTTGAGCAAATAGAATCTGCTTTAGCATTTTAGATGTGAAGTTGTAGATATATTTATTGTTGTTATTTATTTTGTAAGTGACAGGAAATCTCTTAACCGAGTGGATCTAACAATCTTATTTGTAAACCCTCTAGCAAGGTAACATTCTAAATGAGTGTTTGAAATCCTTTGACAAGGTCATTTCTAACGAAGTGCAAGACTCTAACAAGTCTGAGGGAAATCCCTTTACTGGGTCACATCTAGCAATGTGTTTGTAATTTTTAACAGGATTTGCTTTTAACCAAGCATACTCTAGAAGGGTATATTTCTTAGTGGGTTAGAAATCCCACAGTGGTTTTTCCCTATTTGGGTTTCCATGTTAAATCTGGTGTTATATGTGTTGTGATGTTATCTGTTCATGAGTTTGAATGTTTTACAATTTTGGTTATGTATTCTGAAGTATAAGCTACTGAGGTTGAATCTATTGAATATATTGAAGATTAAGTTTGAATGATTCACCCCCCCCCACCCTCATCTCATTTACTATTAGCATCAGAGCTTTACAACTTTTTCTTCTTTTAACTCACTTGTGCTGACGAAACCTCCAGGAAATATTTCAAATTTTTGGTTAGCATATTCTTTTCTGAACAAGTTGGCCTTTCTCTCTAAACCATCTCTTCCTTCTGCTAACCTAGACATACCTTTAACCAACTCACATGTGGATTTAATATTGGTATTAGCCTCTGCCTCTTCATAAGATGAACACATAAGTTCCAAATCTACTTCCCTTGCAATCCACTTATTCAAAATTGGCTCCAGAGTAGCCTTGTCTTCCATCAGATCATTCAGCTTGCTTAAAACTCTTTTCATATATATGTACACAATAGAGGCCTCTATTGTGTCAGCAAACTTCAAAATTGTGCCTTTGACCTTTTCCTCATACTTACTTGCAAATAGGGCCTCGACCTGCTTCAATTTTTCCATTTCATCTTGTATGGTCTCTGTTGATTGAAAACCAGAAGTCATAGGAGAAGGGGGAAATTCAATGATTGGACTTGTGGATGGAGGTTTCGCTGCAGAAGAGGCAATCATTAAAGTAGAAGATTCACCTCCCTAGTATTTCCTTGCTAATTGATTCTTCAATTTGGCAATGGTAGTATCCTTGTGGGCTATTTCCTCTTTGGCCTCATTATAAGCCTTTAGAATCATCTCCAATTTTACCTGGAGATCAACTTTTTCTTTGGCTTCCTTCTTGGCTACTGCCACACTGAATTTTGCTGATTCCAAAACTATGCTAGCAGCCTCCACTACCCCTGCATCCTACACTCTCTTCACAATCATACCTCCAAGATAGCTGGACTCTTAGGTGTCCTTCCTCTTTCTTCTCTTATCACTCCTTAGAGACCACATAACCAAAGCAACATGGTCCTTGCTAAATGTCACTCCTTCTAAGGGTTTTGTTTCTTTCCTTACTGCTTCAAGCACTAAAGCATCTGCTATATCCCACTCAGGAACAATTAATACACTGGCTTTTGCTACCATTTCTCTCCCCTACTCAGGATTAATGGCTTTAAATTCTGTCATAATTTCTTGTTTTACCTCTTCCTCTACTACAGATGTATCTTTGTGGGGATGTTCACTTTTCTTCTTCTCACATTTTTCTTTACATTGTTCTATATTTTGCCTCCAAACAAATTGCATGAAAGATCTTGTTGTAACACAATTATTATTAGCCATTAATTCCTCATTGGCCTGTTTGATGACAGGGTCTAGCTCTTTGCCTTTAAACTCTTCTGCAGTCAAGTCCATTTCAGCATTTGGTGGTTCTTCAGGCATTCCCTCTTGTACTTCTTCATAAGTATAGACAATCTCCCCAAGACTTCCTAGCTACAACAATTTCTCAACCACTACATGTTCATCTCCCACATGGATTGGGGATTGGGACGAAGAATATAAAGGCTCACCTGCTTGTACCTCTTTTCCCACCCTTTTCCTTTTAGGGGTATCTTGGGTTTCCACTACATCTTCTATTGCTCTTTTCCCTTTTGAGGTAGAAGGCTCACCCCTGACTGGCACTAGCACACTGTATTTTGGCCTCTTGTGCATCATATATTCACCTAGAGGGATAGCCTTAGCAAGGGCAGGCTTGGCTAGAACCAACTTAGCCTTTTCAAGGTCATTTTTAATATAGCTTCCCTCTTCTCTTTTAAGGTTTGCATTAAATCTTCAAAATAAAGTATCAATAATTTAGCCTTTTCCTCAAAGCAAGTAAAACTAGACAAAGGATCATAACCACTATCAAATTGGTGGATAAAGTCCAGAGCCCTTTTATATGCTATACATTTTTCCTTTCTCAATTCCTGTTCATCTAGATTGAATTAATTTCTAATCAAATCCTCAGGAAAATGGAACTGGTGTACTCTACCTTTATATACAACTCTCTTCTTGAACATGCTATTAAAGAAATCCTCTGGATCAACAAATCTGGCCACTGCAGTAGACAATCTGTAGGGTTGAAAGAAATCATCAAAATGTGTCCAACCACCCTTGTTGATTACAAATTGATGTGCAATGGTAATATTTGGGAAAATTGTTCCCTTCCCCCTATTTGTCAATTTTGCTTCTTGCAAACCTCCAATTTGCCTCAGGAGCTTTGCAATTCCTATCTTCAATGGAACTTGATAGGGGAGAAAATATGGAGCTCCTCTGAAACCATAAACTCTGAACACAGTAGAGACATGGTACAAATATATGTCACCCCAATTATGCACAATCTTAATATCTTGAGCAAATTCCTTAGGCCTAAGGAACTCTAAGAGAGCTTTAGGGATCCTAGGGTTCTATGGGCATAAGAGGATTCAAATCCTAGATGCAAAACATCTATCAAACTTCAAGTAACTCACATCTTCTTTATCCCCAAGATAAAATTGTGCTCCAGAATTGAATGGGCATCTCCTCACCATCCTTTTCCTTAATCAGGTCCATTTCATTAGCAAAGTAGTCAGCACCTTTGAATAAAAACATGTGCATAAGAAGAGAATACCATCCAAAAGGTCTATCCACCTTAGCATTTTTTATCCCCATCAATCCCTCATGAATGGCATCAGTGAGATAAGGCAAAAAATAAAAAGTTACTACCAGAGATGGACTCAAAATCTGTGCTATCATGAGCATATAGTGGGTTGGCATAGTTGTTTCAGCATCTTCCCCAAGAATTTGACATAAGGACCAATACATCCCTTTATCCCACAAAGTAAATAGATTTAGAGAGAAGGGTTCCATGGTGCTAGGGCCCACAATAGTCAGTCCTCCTATTTTGACAAAAAAATCTTTCAAAGGGTCACTTCTGAGGTGATCTCTCTGAGCCTCATACATCTTTGCTAATGTTTCAAAATTGATGGGCTCTAAGTAATTTGATACTTCACTAAGCCCAAAAAATCTCTTGAACTCATCATCATTTATTTCAATTAATGAACCCCCATTTATATTTCTCACACATCTGGCAGCAGGGTCATAGTTATTTGCAATCTGGGTTAATAGGGCCACATCCATGAAAACCCCAGGGACTATGAGCTTTTCAACATCTAACTCCCATATACCATTCATTGGAGTAGGGGAATTTCTCTAGCCAAATCGTACTTTGAAAAGTCCCAAACCTAATATTCCTATCTCAGAATCCCCTAACCAATTCCCTTTGTCATACAAACTATCGCCAATTCTCAGGTGGGGAGCTTTGGGTACCAATTCTTTCATCTTAGTTGTGGCACTAGTAGACATAGTTAACTACTCTAAAAAGTCATCACAAATGGCTCTCTCCTGATAATTTACCTTCCCTGTGAAATTTCTTCATGGTGCCATCTTGTAATTATAGTTATTTCAATTAAAACTTAGACAAACTTTTGAGAATTCAAGCACCTAGTGATACCAATTCAAATTATAACTATCAAGCAATATGCGAAAACTTACTCATTTGCCTAAAGAAATTCGCTTTGTGCACCGGTTCCTCTGCAAGAGTCTTCGAATGACACCAAACTTTTTAGCTGATGTGAAGCTTATTATGGCAAATGAGCATTGAATAGAAACATTAAGCCACATGCTTTGGTAATCAATTTGCAATTGAATTCAAAAAATGGCTCCAACGGACCACAAAAAATTTCTAAGTGTCTTGCCTTTTTTGCTGCTTTGCGAAAGATAAAAACCTCGCATCTTTTCATTGCAAAACAATGTCATATGTTGGATCCTAAAAGATGTGTATGTTCTTTACCTTACCGGAGTCATCCTTCTTAGAACTGGGCCTTGCCTTCCGTTCGCTACTTCGTGAAGGATAAAAAATCTCACATCTTTTCCATGCGAAATAGCGCTAACCATTGGATCATGAAAGATGTGCATGTTCTTTACCTTACCAGAGTCATCCTGCTTAGAAATGGCCCCTGCCTTCCTTTCATTGCTTCGTGAAGGATAAAAATCTTCATCTCTTCCATGCGAAACAACGCTAACTGTTGGATCATCCACGATCCGCTCGACCATTACTTTTCATGGTGACCGCTTGTCTATTCAACTAACCATGACCACCACCGCTAGTGGTTCTTCGTTGTTTCACAAAGGTTAATCGTTGTGTTACTTTGGGCTATGAAACAACGCATGTCGTTGGATCAATTTTGAGATGTGTGATTTTTAACTCCTTGAACCTTCAAAGTGGGCCCTCTATGCGGAAACCACTTTTCCTACAGATTTCCAACAAATATCCCGCACGTGTTGACCATTCATTCACTTAAGAACTCTATTAGACTCAACATCTAAATCGCCACGTGTCTTGTTTAGCCACGAATTTCATCAATATTGCCTCTTAATCAAACTGGCCACTCACAATCCATTCGGAGCCACGTGTCTTGCTAACAAAGCACCTTTTGCCTCAGCTAGACAGCCAGCTATATTGCCACCTCATTTGCCACGTAACCACCAACACCTTTTCGCTGCTTCACGAAGAGTAAATTCCACATTACTTTGGGCTACGAAACAAAGTGCACCGTTAGATCTTCCTAGAGATGCACTTTGTTTAACTTACAAACCACCCTTTCACTGGGCCCATTGTCTTTTCACTACTTCGTGAAAGGTAAACTTTGCCCATCTTTACCATGTGAAATAGTGCCGACTGCTAGATCTTGTCAGAAATGTTTGATCTTTAACCAAGGGATCCACTTACCTCTAGGGCCTGCCATCCTTTCGCTTCTTCGTGAAAGGTAAACACATGGTTACTTCCCTTTGCGAGATCGTGTGCATCGTTGGATCAACTAGAACCTGCATGATCTTTACAAAGCCCAACAAAGAAATGAAAACTTAGGAGAAGGCGAAAAATTAAAAAACATTATTAACGACCCGCCTAAGGCAAAACTTAAAGGGGGGACCTCTTCTCACAATGGACTAACCCTTCCACTTAAGTGGAAAAAGTAACATGAAAATAGAACATAGTGATTTCAAGATGGAAAAGGTGAATTGCAAAAACCCTAAACCCTTAGACCGATAACCCTCAGAGGTAGAATGAAGAAACAAAGAACAATTTTGCAAATTTTAGCGGATCAAAGAACAAAAATCACCCAATAATCAAAATAGTGATAACAAGGTTCTCTCTCATGGAACTCTTATGTATGCAAAATTGAACTCCCTTGAATAACATACCATCCTAAATGAAATAGTCCAACCATTTGCTTCTATCAACCATAACCGGTTCTATACATGTTTTCCAAGGTTCTGCAAAATATGGGTCTTCATCATACAAGGTCTTCAAATATTCAAAACCTAATACTGTCACTCTCATCTTTGTCGACAAATTCCTTCTCCTACTCAATGCATCAACAACTTTGTTAGATTTACCACTTCTATGCTTCAACAAAAAGGTGTAAATGTGCAAGAATTCTACCCATCTCATATGTCTCTGATTCAACTTACTCTGACTGTTTAAATACTGCAAAGCTTGATGATCTGTATACAACACAAACTCCTTAGGCAACAAGTAATGTCTCCATTTCTTCAAGGCTTGAATTATGGCATAAAATTCCTTATCATACACTAAATATCTCTTCCGTGTAACATTCAATTTCTCACTGAAATATGCTACTGCTCTCTCTTCTTGACTCAAAACTACTCCTATTGTTGTTCCACTTGCATCACAATCCACTTGAAATACCTTATTGAAATCCAGTAAAGCCAACATAGTCTGTTCAGACACTTTTTGTTTCAACAATTCAAAACTTTTGTTTGCTTCGGTGGTCCACTTGAATTCCTTTCGATCTCCTCTCATGGTCTCAGTCATAGGGTTACAAATTGAACTAAAATTTATGATAAACTTTTGGTAAAAACTAACCAATCCATAAAATGATCTTACCTCTCCAATGCTTTCCAGTGTAGGCCACCCAACAATGGCTTTCACTTTCTTAGGGTCCATCTTCAAACCATCCTCAGATATCACAAATCCCAAATAGACTGACTCATCCTTCATGAAAGTACACTTCTTAATATTGATCAACAACTTCTCTTCTCTCAACCCTTGTAAAACTTGTCTTAACTGCAACAAATGCTCCTCTTTTGTTCTATTGAAAATCAGAATGTCATCCAAATACACAATAACAAACTTACCCAAGAATTTCTTCAATACCTCATTCATCAGCCTCATGAAAGTACTCGGTGCATTAGTCAATCCAAAATGCATCACCAACCATTCATATAGTCCTTCATTTGTCTTAAATGTTCTCTTCCACTCATCACATTCTTTGATCCTGATATGATGATATCCACTCTTCAAATCTATCTTTGTAAAGTATTTGCTCCACTCAAATAGTCCATTATGTCATCCATCCTAGGAAAAGGAAACCGATATTTTACTATGATCTTGTTTATTACTCTTGAATCGATACACATCCATCATTCCCCATTCTTCTTAGGTGCTAGTACTGCTAGTACTACACAAGGGTTGAGACTCTCACTGATTAAAGGTTTCTTCAATATCTCTTGCACTTGTCTATTTAGTTCTTCATTCTCTGCTAGTATCAACCGGTGTGTAGCTTTGTTAGGAAAAATAGCTCTAGGAACTAAGTCCATGCAATGACTAATACTTCTAATAGGTGGCAATCCATCAAGTACATTATTTGAAATGATGTCTTCATATTCTATCTGTAAAGCGGAAAAATCGAACCCTAGTTGTTCTCCCCTCCCCAACTCCAAGGAGAGAGAAGGGAGAGTCACTAGGGTTGATGGTTTTCACTTAGGAGAGACTTTACATTCAAAAGAGGGGTTGAAACACACAAGATCCAATCCCACACAATGCAGGATTGTATTCTAAATGAGTTTCAAGGGTTGTGACATCAAGGATACCCTCTTTTGTAAAGAATATAGCTAGAATGATTGAACTAGGAATGTATGTAGAAGCAAGAAAGATTCGCTTGTAAATAGAGATAGGGATATGGGATGAAGCTGCGGACCTGGAATTAGCAGTAAAATGTCGAGATGGTGCTGTTCTGCAAATTTGAGTGAAAGTTGACGGGACGATGGCACCCGGCATGCACACGGTCCTCCGAGAAATCCGCGAACCGAAGGTGGATCTGTTCGTCTCTGCACAAGGATTCCAGATATTCAATTATAGCCACGTACCTACAACCTACACACAGAAAAGAGAGGATGATTGGGGAGTTAGGGATTAGGGGTTTGCCTTTAGGTCAAACCCCAGTTTTGGAATTAACCAAGAAATGAGAATGTTGTAAATGTAAATGTTTGTAATGTAAACAAGTACTGATACCTTGTTGTAAGAATGTTTGTATTCTTACATGTGAAGGTGTAATGTATGTAGTATGTTGTATGTTGTATGTGATCTCCTCTTCAATGGTTGAATCCTTGTCTTGAATGCAACACCTAGCCTTGAATGGAGACTTAGAATGCTCAATTGCTTGAAGGAATGCTTGAATGCTTGAATGTTTGAATGTTTGAATATTGCTTCCACGTCTTGCTCTTGCTTCTTTTCCTTCCTCCCTTTCTAGGAGAGGAAAAGTAGTTTATATACTTGTCAATTAGGGTTGATAGACTGATTTTTCTGACCTTATGCTAACCAGGAAACATTATTTCCCGAATAACAAACTTAAAAACCCGATGCCCAAAAGGAGACCGGGCCCAAAATAGGGCCAGGGACCAGGGACCAGGGCGCTGGGCACCATGGTTCTGGGGGACTAGGGTGCTAGGCACCCTAGTCCTGATGGACTAGGGTGCTGGGCGCCATGGTCCCACCTCCCGGGATAGCATGGTGCAAGGAGGGATCAGGCCAGGGTGCAGAAAAATGCAGTTTTTGGTGTTGTAAATAGGTTTCGGAGTCTCCATTCAGGTTCAACGTTGCGCCGCCATCGTGAAGACCCAAATGTAGTCGAAATTACAAGTGTCACAATTTTAGGACACTACATTTAGCCCCCACTTTAGCGGGAGTATAAGCGTATGCTCATACTTCCGATAAAGTACAAGGAAACAACATTGAAAAACTTTCACCACGTCAAGGAGGCAAGATACACCAAGCCCCCAGTGGACTAAGGATCTTACGAATTCGATTGACAAAGTTAAAGGGAAGATCACGAGGGAGAACCATGACTATCAGTAGTAAGGCTCCCTCACTATGAGTCATGCAAAAAAAATACCAAAAATTTTCAAGGCAAAGCTAAATTCGCCAAGAAATTTTGAAGTATCTTGAAAAGATATGAACGGGATGTATGCCCCCCTACGTTAAAGCGATCGCACACGCCTCACTGGGGGTGATTGCTTTAAGGTAGTGATACATATAAGAAATGAGAAAGGAGCACGTTATCACAACGATTTAGCCCCCAAGTGTGAGATAAGCCCAAGGATAATAGACACAAAACACAAAGCACAAGGTGACTTCGCTTTCCTTGGGGTCAGTATGTTGTATGATAATTCATGTATATCATATGTATGTATGCATAATTGTTCTTCATTCCCCAATCAAGGAAGGTCACCTAGAAGAAGGGAACACATGTGTCTTTTGAGTCAACATGAGAGAGACCAAAAGAGATCTCAATGCTTTGCATCGTCCTCAGGTAGACAACACTAAGGACAACAAATAGAAGAATGAGAGTAACACATAAAAGAAGTAACAAAAGAGATCAAGAGAGGAGGAGAGAGTCTGCTATGCTAATGAACTAGTCTAGCATGTCATCTACCCCCCGATCTTGCTGATCAATATTTCGGGAAGGTAGGAAACATGCTAGAGGAGGAACATGCAACATAGCAGATGGAGCTATCACAAGATCCAAACAAGGGTTATGTTCATGTTCCGAGCCACGTTGTTCTTGTCTAGGAGCTAGGATAAGTGCTTTAGAAAATTTGTTAGATAAATGGTTATCAACATCAACATATTCATATTCACTATCAGAATGAACAGGAGTAACACTTTCATCATGAATAACATTTTCATCTATATCATCATCAAGATTTATAAAAATAGGATCTTTAACTCGCACAGGATCAAGACCATCATGCATCTTATGTTTTGGAGATTTTGGCTTAATCGTCGGCTGAGGAGAAAATGGAATAATACTGGCTGAAGGTGTTTTTGGCAATTGCAAAGTTTGAGAAGCAGCTACCTGAGCTCTAAGACGATGCTTTCGTCGGCATTCACGTGCAGAATGATTTTGTCTAGTCTTAGGAGGAAGTTGAGAAGATTGAGGAGGAGGAATGTTCTCATCCTTATCACTTGGGTGTTTAGGTTGTGGTCTCTTGGGTTGGGCAATAGGAGAAGAGGAAGGTCTCTTCTCTCCATAAGAGGAAGGAGGAGGAACTGCTCCATATATGGGAGGAATATTTGGTTTAGGAAGGAGACCAAGCCCATCATGACGAGGAGGTATAGGTCTACTTTTAGGAAGTTTATTAGATATAGGCATAGTCACATTCATAGGGATGGGTTGGGAATCTTCTTGAGGAAAGACATTAGTTTTATCTTTCAAAGGAAGAACTTCCTTCTCAAGAACGATAGGAATGTCAAGCTTGGGTGTTCTAGGTTCACTTAGAGATAGGATCATATCCTTTTTCCACTTTTGATAAGATTTAAAAAGATGATCACTTCGCAGAGGAAGAGATTGGAATTGTTTAGGCCAAAAGTAATCAATAGGAACCCTAGAAGTTCATTCAGCTAGTTTAAAGAGACTATGATTGATAGTAACAATTTCACCATTATGGGGAAATTTCAAACACTTGTGAATAGGAGAAGCAATAGCTTTCATGGAAGATAGCCAAGGATAGCCTAGCTTCACACGAAATTGTTCGGACAATGGAATAATAGCAAAGCTCACATCAAGGGATTTGTTATGGACCTCAATAGGTAATGTAACAGAACCAATTGCAGGAGAAAAAAATGCATCAAATAATTTCACAACCACATTTGTTTCGTCATAGATCACTTGATTCAATTGCAAAGTAAAAATAAATTCTTCAGTAATGACATTAACCATACAAGAAGGATCAATAAGCACTCCACGGCAAGGTGTATTCTTGACTTTTGCAACTATATATAAAGGAGCATCAGGTGCCCTGATAGTTTCACTGGAATCAAATGTGATAGAAGGTTCTTTAGGGATTTTCTGCTGCTCTACAAAGTTAATCACATTCGGAGTCATAGACACAAGATCATCAAGTGAGACAGAGGATGCATTAGTATCAATCACATTAGAGGTATGAGAAGGTAATGGATCAGTAAAAATCTTAAGATTTTGGTTAGGAGCAGCTACAGATGTGTTGCCTTTATCATTCACACCAGAAACAGAGATAGTGTTATTATCAATCAAATCTTGAATTTTACCCTTTAAAGCAAAACATTTTTCAGTATCATGCCCAAGTTGACGATGAAATTGACAAAAAGATTTGTTATCAAAATAGGGTGAATTAATCTTTGCAGGATCTATTTGCCTTATAGGAGGGACGGTAAGCACATTTTGTTCCAATAACTTATTCATAATACTATGCAATGATTCATTCAAAGGAGTAAACTTTCTTTCTTTCTTGAAAAACTTAGAAATAGGAGGCACACCTGATGCTGCATTCACATTGTTGTTGATGATGTTTTCATTGAATTTAATGGACTCTCTGTTCGGTTTAAACTTCCCAAATGGTTGTTGACTACTATCACCCTTATCACTCGGAGCCATAGGATTTGCTTGTTCCATTTGACTCACAGTCAGTTGATAATTGTGAAGAGTTGCGCACAACTGTTGGAAAGAAGTAAACTCAGAAAACAGAAGTTTTTCTCTAATATCTTTTTGTAAATTAGAAATAAAGATTCTTTGAATATTATTGTCAGGTACTGGAAAAGAAATTTGAGCATACAAATGCTTATATCTACCAATGAAATCAGTCACTTTTTCTTTAACACCTTGTTTACAATGCATTAAATCAATCAAAGTAACCTTAGGAGTTATATTGTTTTGAAATTGTTGAATAAAAGCATTTGCAAGTTGTTCGAAAGAAGTAATAGAATAAGAAGGCAATGAGCAATACCATTGTAGGGCTTTGTCTCTTAATGTTCTAGTAAACAATTTTGCAAGCAACCTTTGGTCATAAGCAAAATCAGTACATATTGTTTGAAAGGTCTTAACATGTGTTAGAGGATCACCCTTACCATTATAAAGCTCCAAATGCGGGATTTCAACATGTTTAGGGGGGATAGCTCAAAAAATGTCAAGAGAAAGTGGGCTCGCAACATCAAATGTGGGCACACTAGTCTTAGATTGATTCATAGAGGCAATTTGTTGCTTTAAAGAAGAGACAGTTTGTGCAAGATTATTGATGGTCGCTTCAGTCGAAGAGTTCATATTAGACGTGTTAGATTTTGATGGAGGTATTATGTTATTGAAAGAAGGTATTGATTGAGAGTAAGGTGGTGGGACACTATGATAGTTAGTCATAGGAGATGATTGGAAAGGAGGAACACTACAGGGAGGAATGGAATGGTTAAATGAATTGCCCCCTTGCGTCATGTTTATTTGTGGAGATGAAATAGGGACACTCATTGAAGGAATGAATGAAGAAGTTGGATTGAATGAAGGAAGAGGGTTGATTGAAGAAGAGGGATTGGCCACATGAATGGTGATCATAGGAGGAATGTCTTGTATTGAAGTAGTCATTATGTTTGATGTAAAAGTAGGTATACTAGCAATAGGAGTTGTCAAAGGAATAGAATGATTGACTTGAGTAGGAGGTTGTGTATAACCTAAAGTTTCAGCACAACTCTTCATAGGCATCACATTCAAATCCACAATGTGTGCAATACCACGCAAAATATCAATTCCATTCTTATCACTTCGAACCATACGTTTTAGACCCTCAATTAATGAAAGAGCTTCGCTATCGGGGTATTCTTGAGACATCCATTATCGAAAATCATCAAATTGGTTATCCAATTTCGAAAGTTGTTCTACAGAAACCTCATGGAGAGCTTCTTCATCATTAAGAGGATTAGAAGAATTACCCATGTCCTCGTTAAAAAGGCCATTCAAATTAGGTTCCATCTCCTCAGTAATTAAACCTTGGAAAGACTTAATTCTAAGGCTTCGTCTAACGGGAATAGTGTAAGTAGGGCTTATTGTTGTAAAACTCATGCACTAAAGAGAGAGAGAAGATTTTGAATTTTAGAGGTAGCAAATTTCAATAAAATCAGCCAATCTCCTAGATTTAAGCTATTAAATACAATCAGGACAATCTCCCGAAATTTCAGAAAAAATGTCAGGGACCGTGGCGAACGGAGTGCACACGGTCCTCACAACTTTTTTTGAAATTTTCAGGGATGAAAGTTATGATGATTTTAAAGCTAATCTGAAAAAATTGAGTGATTTTACGATCTGTAGATAGGCCAAATTAAAGTTGCAATATCAAAATTGAACCCTACCAAGATTGTTGAAAAATGTAAAATTCGAATTTTGAAAAAGAGAGGGAAACTGAAAATTTGAATTTTATGATTTTAGAGGGAATACTAAAAGCAATGCAAGTTTTGAAATTTTAAAAATTGACTCAATTTCACGCGAAATTCAATTTTGAAAATGGAAATCAAGGTTGTTGCAATTAAACACTTAATTTCAAAAGTCACAAACTGCAAAAATTTGAATAAAGCACTGAAATTTCGAATGAATGCCAACACACTTTTCAGATTTAGGACTGTAAGAAACACAATTTTGATATGAATTTTAATTTCAATAATTTTTGAATGATTAGAAGCCTCAATCCAAGCAATCGCTAGACCAACTTTGACTTTAACTTTGAAAGTGTTAGAATTGATAAAATCAGCCAAAATTCTGGATTTTAGCAGAAAAATACAGTAAGATCTAGCTCCCAAAATTTCGAAAAAAATGTCAAGGACGATGGCGCTCAGGGTGCACACGGTCCTCACAACATTTTTCCAAATTTTCAGGGATGAGAGATATTGTGATTTTGTTGCGGAATCCAAAATTACAACCGAATTGGAGGTGTTTTGATCAGTGGAATTATCAGTCAAATGTTGAATCAAGAAGGTTTTAAAAATTAGGGTTTTGACATTTAACCACTTAATTTTTAGAATTAAAGCACAAATATGAATTGGTAATTTACAATAGAAGGGTAGATCTAAAACAAGTATTAACAATTAAACATTCCACAAGTTTAATTACTAAAAAGAAAATTTTAGGGTTTTTATGCAATTAGCCTCTAAAATTTGCAAAAGATCAAACATGGAAATGTAATTAAGGAAACAAAATTTTCAGATCTAACCATGAATAATCAGAATTATGATGTTCACTTCGGGTTCACCAAAATGTAAAGCGGAAAAATCGAACCCTAGTTGTTCTCCCCTCCCCAACTCCAAGGAGAGAGAAGGGAGAGTCACTAGGGTTGATGGTTTTCACTTAGGAGAGACTTTACATTCAAAAGAGGGGTTGAAACCCACAAGATCCAATCCCACACAATGCAGGATTGGATTCTAAATGAATTTCAAGGGTTGTGACATCAAGGATACCCTCTTTTGTAAAGAATATAGATAGAATGATTGAATTAGGAATGTATGTAGAAGCAAGAAAGATTCGCTTGTAAACAGAGATAGGGATATGG